>NC_090197.1:34048055-34350555 GCF_033026475.1 Channa argus
CCTCCTCTGACCAATCGGAACACGGCTGCTCTCGGCAGCGGTAGATGGCTTCTCTGATGGGCAAAGCCACACCAAAGGGCACTGACTCCAGGTCCTTTAGGGTGAAACCTAAACCAGTGAAATGAGAGGATTTTTTTTTTTCCTTAAACAGGTTACAACACTAGAAGCTGCATGGTAATTTAGAGGTTGTCTCCTTTGACCTTGAAGCCATGTATCATTTCTAATGCTGGCTGTGAGAAGAGGGGTTTCCAGACTGAGGTTTCAGTGGACAGGTGTGAATGTTTGCGTGAATGCAAATTTACACAAGTGTGGGCTGAAAAAGAGGATGCAACTCCAGCAAACCTTCCTCTGTATGGCTAAAAAACTAAAAAAGAAGCTGCTTTTCTTACCTTCTGAGGTGAGCCAGACTACAAGCTGCTCAGCCAGACTCTCACTTGTAAGCTTGACTTTCACACTGCTCTGTCTAGAATAAATAACCATAATAATTAGCAAGGTAAATGCTTTTTAAAGATGAATGAAGAATGAAGTTACTAAAGCATGATGCCTCAAAAATTATTGTTTCTGCAATTTGATCATTGCTTGTTAAAACATTTTTATTATATTAAGCAGAAGTAACAAGAAACCCCAAGGCTGTGATTATAACTACATATTTTCAACAATCATGTCAGCAAATTTGTTTCTGATCCAACAAAACCAATAAAAATCATAAAATTCTTCTCCTCTCAGTGCTGGGAGCTAATTTACCTTCTGTAGTGCTGATCACTGGCACAGGATTTCTGGCCTAAGAAAAACAGAAATGGGGGAGGAAGATCAACATGTTCCATCTAATGGCAACTGTACTGCTATGAACTGTACATTCAAATGAACACTGAACATCACTGCTACCTGTCATTATAAAGAACAGTCACTAAAGTGAGGATAATTTTCAAATTTGAAAAGGACTAAAGTTCCATGGAGCGTTATCTGTTGCTTTACATAGAGCTGAAAAAAATACCTCTGAATGTGCTCACATCAACCACAAAATAAAAGTCCAAACATGTGTCAGCAGAACAAGGTCTGACCAAATGTTTGCGCCTCCTGTCACTTCATCAATTTTTTTGTGTTAAAGCAAAAACATACAACAGAATTGGATGACAATCAAACCTGCATTACCTGCCTTTCTTCTCATATTACTGGGCCCTGAAGCATGAAACATATGGGACTGGCAGATAAGGGCGGGTTGTCTATATACTGTATGTTCATATGCAAACACAAACCAGTCCCTAATACAAATATAGTCATAGAATTTCCACACACACACACACACACACACACACACACACACACACACACACACAGACCTGCAGAGAGCTTGACCAGGTACTTCGAAACATCTGTAGAAGTAGCATTTTCATCTCCAATGATGTAAAGAGCATAACTCTGCGGAATGAGAAAAAAAAAAAAGAGGGGAGATTGGAAAAAAAAAACAGCAAAAAGTATTCCTCACTTTAAACTATGAGAGTTATATTCATTGCTCCCTCCAGGAATTTGCAACATTGCGATAGCAGCAATTAACACAAGTCCAACCAATTCATGTGATTTTTGTGCAATTTTATCCAATCACTTCAACTATTCTGCAAATTCGAGCAACACTCTGTACTGTCCCTGAAAACCTCACACCAGAGCTGCTGATCAGAGTTTGCTAACGCTACATGGTGTTACCTTCTAGTAAAACCTGTGCACAAAGACAATTTAAGCAACATGAATTGCAAATTTTTAGAAAAGTAGCCCTGAAATAAGAAATGTCAGGCCAAAGCAATTGTTGGAGAGAGTGATCTTTACAATTTTAGAGGTTATTTAAAAACTTACCCATGAATGTGAGTTTCTAATTAACTTCATATTTTCCAATTAACTTGTACATTTGTTTTTTTCAGTCTACACCTATAGCAGGTTCATGAGAAGCTGCAAGAACAACTGAGCGAATAGTTGATCAACCATATATTTTTAGCCATTTTTGTTATGACAGCATTATTCTTTCTTTTCTAGAAAGTAATGTAACAAAAGCATGTACATAAAGTACAGGGAGTGAGTAACAAAACTGTGAGGATCTGTGTAGTACTTCGCCTTATAAGATCACTGTGTGGTTGATATGAAGCATCCCTTTTAAGGGCTTAGGTAATGCAGCCACAATTAGCCAAACACATGTTGTGTGTCAGCGGGGTCAGACATGCATGCTGGTGCAACCTGCGCCACTCACAGACAAAACAAGGAACAGCAGCAGAAGTTTAAGAATGCAAACTGTCTCCAATAAGCACTAACTACAGACAGAAATTTTGTGATTTTAGATATTGTTAGATATTGTCTGTCTGTCTCCTACTCATCATTAATCCCTGTGGGCATCCTTTATGTACAGTATTAACACATTGGCATAAACTAGGGATATTTCGTTATAGGACTTGCTTTCAAGTGCACTTCCTGCCTCGAAAAGTGAAGGTTGAATCACCATCAGCACCACACACATCTTCATCAACAGCTGATTATCTGAATGTGTCTCAATCAACGTGGAACTCTTTTAACCTCACTTTTTTCGGTCGTGCTTGTTCGCACACACCAAAAAGACTAAGAGAACCTCATCAAAGCCAAGTACAAATAAACTCTCATCCCTCGCCACATCGCCCTAACTAAACAACAACTTTTGACAAATCAGACTTGTGCTATAGTGAGTTTTAAATTTTTTGATTATAGCTCCAATTTACGATTCCCTGTGATATTTAAAAATAAATCTGTTGATTGTGTCAAGTCCCAGTTTGGGGATCTTTGTGATTTGTATGAAATTGAAAAGTAATTTCCATTTACTGGAATATTGTAGAACTAATAATGATTTATATAACCATATAATTCAATTATATTGACATTGTGTGGCACTATGACTTTGGTACATTTTCTTTTTTTGCTAAATCATAATAATTTACTTATAATTATATTTGGTATCCTGACAGTATGCCTCTACACAGAGGATAGACTGGTTTGTCATCAATTACTTTAAGAAAAATTGTGTGACATGGTCATCTCAGAAGTATACCGCATCCTCAGTTCAGGAACCTTTGTTGCACATCATCCAGCTTTTTTCTAACTTAGATTTCTTCATGGTTTACTTTTAAATAACCCCCCCCAAAAAAATACAAAAACACACAATAACATAGTTGGGAGTGTTGTCCACTTTGCATATTGTGATTCAATGGTCTCATGATGCACATACTGTAACACACTTAAAGGGAAAAGCTGCATACATATTAGTAGCAATTTCACTGCCTTCATCTTTTAAAATGCAGATGTGCTTTGGTCATACCAGAACCAGCAGCCTGGTCCTCTGACAAATGCCAACCAGGTACGGAAATGGTGGGATCTCCTCCTCTCTTAAACAGCTGCTGAGCCAGCTGAAAATACAGGGAGGTTCTGCCCTCAGAAAGGAGGGACGCTGCATTTGAGCAACAAGAGCTGAGGTTGGAAAGATGAAGCAGAACAAGGCAAAAACAGAGGGAGGAGGAACAGAGAAACATAAGAAATTAATGACAGAGGGAACAGAAGATACTAAATAATATAGATTGGAATGTCAGAAAGGCAGACAATGCTGCCAAATCTATTCTACTACAACATGTCTCGTCTTTTTCCTGACTTGGTATCATTATGAACTAGTAAATGGGGCTCACCCTCATCTATAAGGCAGGTCTCAGTGAAGCCACTAATTAATGAAGGGTAGTCTCTCCAGTACAGGTCGACATACACATCCAACTGGAGGTCCCTGCAAACACATGAACACATCACACCACACATACTGTATCAGAGAATTTGTTTTTTTTTTTTCATTTCACTTCTACACAGTGAGGAATATTTCATCTGAAATGACAACAAAATTTCCAGTCTTTCATTAGTGATTTATCAGGTCTACCTTGTGCCAGGTCTTTGAGTGTTACACATCTCTGCACAGCAACAAAGTCACAGCTAAAAGTGGCTCCACACTCTCAGAGAGTGGCATTTAACTTGTTTTGAGCAGTAATTAAACACACAGCAAGAGTAGCAGCCATGAGTTATTACTAATCTGCTTAACAATAAATAATCAATAGTTTTTAATCACAGTACCAAAACCCCCACACAATTCTGTGCCATGTGCCTTAATGACTTACAATTATTTAACTTGTTAATAAAAAATAGGATACAACTTTTTAAAACTCAAGTGTATGCAAGTAAAAATGTTCTTCTAAATTCTTTATTACGTTTGCTTTCAGTTTCAGTGATTACCAGTGTTTTTGCTGTATGTTTCCTGTCTATTTACTCTGTGTGCATCTGTTGATCTAGCTGGTGATATGCTACATACAGTTGCTCAGGGATAAATAAAGCTGAACTGAATTTAAATTTAAAAAAGAAAAAAAAACTGCTTTAATTGAAATCATTTCTAGACATTTTACATTCCAAGGATAAACTAAATAACCCAAAAGTATTCAGTATTTTTGTTATGGTACGAGTGTAAAATTATAACAATACAAATAATCGCATTCGATCACTCATAATAATTTTAAAAACTGATGTTTAATATTGTATTTTAAAGAACTAAAACTGCATTTTATATTATATTGACTGTACAGTTGTTACGTAAATTATATTGTAACATTCTAGAAACTATACCGTACAGTGTTAGGTCACCACCTAATGAAGACAAATGTAAAGTAAATTTTATCTAATTGAGGTGTAAGCAGTGAAATTTGTTGCACTCTGCTGGGACATATTTCTGCCTTTTTCCCCTCAACTTTAATGTGTACTTCCTTTAATTTGAAGCCACAATTTGACATTCTCTGTGCACACTATTATATTCTATTATATTCTTTATTTCAATTATCTTTTGATAAACTGGTATTATAAGACATTTTTTAAAATTATAACCGATTTCTGCCTGAAATAATTGCAATAAATTGCTTGGAAATAAAACAAAAAGTGCGTAAACATTTGGTGCCACACTTCACAACAGCCCACATAAAAACCAACACAGGCAAAGTACTGTGTAGAGTGCCTCACTCTCCCTCTCCACCTATTGTGTTATTGTCACAATCACAGTGGTCAATTGACAACAAGTTTAAGTTTATTCCTCAATACGCATTGCTAAAGGGCCTTGAAAACACAGGAAACAATGAAAAATGAGTTCACCTGTTCTCATACAAATAGTTAAACACAGTTGGTGAAAAAAAATAGACCAGGTTTTGTTTTTGTGACAAGTGGAACAAGTCTCTCTTCTGTTTTGAAACCTTCATGTTATAAAGTGACCTTATTTTGCTTTTGCTGTTATTTAACATTCAGCTCTATGTAAGCACTACTATACTTCCCATATTAATTCCTAAATTAATAGTACATTTAATAAATAGTAAGATTAAAGATTTAGAACACAGACACCCAAGGACAAGCGTACTGGTTACCTGGCCAACTGCTGAAGCAGACAGACCAGTGATGAGGCTCTCGCTCTCTGCAGCTCATCCAGCTGCAACTCTTGGTAGAGCAGATGGAGAACATAGAAAAGTGCGGGAATGTGAGGGAAGAGAGGAGCCGAAGCGTCTAATTTCAAGGATGGGCTGGAGGGAGCAGACACCTAAGACAAAGGGAGAAGAGAGAGCAGAATTTAAATTGGAAAGAGCACAAGACGAGTGAGGAGTCATTGTTATTTTGCCTACCCTCATTTAAAATAAGGATGAAGAAAGGAATGAAAATGTCATGTCAAAAAAGTGCATCACAGCCATCATGGACTAATCTATACAGAGCAAACAAAGTCAATAACACTTCATGCAATATACAGATCCACTCAGAGTCAGTTACGTACAGAGTGTAGGCCATCTGTTTCTGTGGTAAAAGTGCTGCCAGTGCCACTGGAGTCTACTGGAACACAGACAGGCTGGTAAGTCATCTGACGATGGTAATGAGATCCCAACAAATAGTCCCAGTCCTGAGGAGACAGAAATAAAAGCCAGTAAAAAGGTGGGTGGATGCTCTGACTAGTCAATGTTTTGGCTAAAGGGCATATGACTGCATATTGTTGTTTACAGAATAGAAAACTAGACACGGCAATGAATCTTTTTTATTATTATGTGTATTTTATGTCTATTTTGAATCTCTGCTGTTGCTCAAACAACAACATGATGATGCTACTTGAGATCTGAAATCAGAGATTATGTTTTGGACAGGTTATTTCCTGAATGTTGCTTTTTTTTGTGCTACGTTTTGCATTTTTGATGGAGCAGCCTTGTGATGCAAAATAAATGTCTATGTATACTGACCATAAAGTGCTACTGTATTGTTTCATATCGTTCTGTGAACCATATGGAAGACACGGGCCATAGGCTGACAGGCTCAACAGCATGTTCCAACTTAATCTGACTCATGCGGTACCTCAGGACAAACACACAAACACCATACAACTGCACAGACCAAGCCTCCAGCTGATATTTGCTGACATTTGACGGTCATGCTTTGCTCTAATGAGAACATATTCTGTATAAACATACAGATTACTTAACTAACGTCCACCTTATTTTGGAAAGTTTTAAAGAGCGTGTGTGCATGTGTCTGTTCAGGATTTTAAGACAGACTACAGGTAGTTGTTTCACTTATGTGATTTGAGACATATACTGAAACTGTAGCCTAGGTTACAAGATTTTGCCTACTTCGCTGGACTGGTAAAGGACCCCACTGGCTAGCCTTGATTCAAACCAAAACCCTTTTAGTTGTGAGTCAACACTTATCACTACACCATAATATTGCACATCTCATATGATACATTTCTCGCACAAACATTAAAAAATAGCTAAGACTTCTCCCTGACCGAGTTAAAGTATTCTTTTGCTTTGTGCCTTACCTTAAGTATAAAACCATCTGTCAAATGACAAAATGTAGAAGTGCAAATGTCTTTTCTGTCTTGCTTTCCTTACCATATGAAACAGGCTGGCAATTTAGTTTCAGTGCGGAGGCATAGTTAGAATACTGAAATATTTCAGGTCCTTATTAGCTACAGCCACAATATGTGATGTTAGCTGTTAGAATTAAAACATTGTTTCCAAGATGGAAGTTGATTTCGATTACTGAAGCGGATACAGTAAAGAATGAGGGATAATGAACACTTGTGTTTTCCTGATCTGGAAGTACTAAAATGTAATTAGTTTTAAAAGCTTTACTTTGGTTTTCCTGTTTTGATTCCCTCTATAGCGATGAAGTATCTTTTTAATGTGTTGCCAGCAAATGAAATGCTTCATCAACACAAACTTGTAATATCCTTCAGAGACTAAAAGTCTACAGCTTTTTTTCTTACTACAAATCAAAGATGGTGATTTTTGCCAATTGTGCTGCACACATCACAACATATCATACTTAAGTTACACACCTCATCAGAGCCTCCATCAGAAGGACGTGCCTTCTTGGCTGCAATCACTGGGGAGAGTGGCACTTCAAAATGCAGCTGGAGAAAGACAGAAAAGGGCAGAAATCAAGGTCAAGACATTTGAAGTAGTAGTAAATCAAGGTCAATTAAGGTTTTGTGAGTTTACAGCTATCTCACGTTTCTTGTCCAGGTCAGACGTTCAGTGTTGTAGCCCATCAGTGTCATAAAACAGGTGACAAACAGGTTCCATTCTGCATGGGCACTGGGACCACCAGGTGCATTGTAGATGTTATACCACTTCACTAAAACCTGCATGATAACAGATGAGCATATGTTTCTAAAGATTTTACTAAATAAATAATAAATTTAAATTACTTCACAAAGTAATTTTTATAGATTGAGATTTATGTCATTTTAAATAAAACAAAATTGAAAGACACGACATCTGGCTGCACTGTACCATTGGTTCTCTGTGTAAAGAGTCTT
The DNA here is from genome assembly GCF_033026475.1 of Channa argus. Classification (NCBI taxonomy): domain Eukaryota; kingdom Metazoa; phylum Chordata; class Actinopteri; order Anabantiformes; family Channidae; genus Channa; species Channa argus. The sequence goes on from NC_090197.1 coordinate 34,055,935, forward strand.
ACTTTATGTTCAATAGGATTACCAAGATCTATGATGGGAGTTTCTTTTGCAGTTGTTTTACATAATTAATAAATTCCACAAACCTTCATGGCAGCTTCCTTGGGCAAGATGAAACAAATTGCCCGAAGGCACTTCTTCACTGAATAGGAGAAAAGGGACAGAAAAGGTGACAATGGAGAAATGCCAGGTGAAATTTTAAGAAAACAGTAGGAATGTATGTAGATCTGAAACAAATGTTTACTTAGTTTCTGTAAACTATAAAAGATCTTAAGTCCATTTGCTTTGTTGAAGAAAGTACCAAAGTACCAAGACACTATCACATTTATTTTTATTTTTTGCATCTTTCATTCCCCTTAATGCCTGTCAATTCTCTACTTTGGCTTTTTATTAAACACATAAAATGCCAACAATAGAAATGTGTGGATTGAAAAGATGAGGACACCAAAGGCCAAGTATTGAGAGCTGATAATAATGGTTTAATAATGGTTAATAATAATAATGGTTTTACATATTCAAATAAGATGTACCTCAATTTGTATCTAAAAATGTGTACTAAAAAACAAAAGTGTTAAGTGTTTTGGTCTCAACTGGAGCTGAATACAAATGAGATCAAAGTATAGTACTTTGTCGGCACTCAAAGACAAGATGTTTTCCAAAACCTGATTAACACTACCATACTACTCTTGAGCTGTATTCATTATATGGCATCCAGCTGCAATAAACATTAAAATCACTGTAGTCTAAACCAGGTTCAAACTGCACTCCTATCGTCCAAATCTCCTCAAATCTAGTTTTGGCAAAATAATACACTGGCAGTTTTAATGTGTTTTTTAAAAAATAAATAAATAAACAAACAAAATACACAGAAATAAATAAAAAAATAAAAACAGATGTCACATGAAACAATCCTCCTGTAAAATAATTACAATATAGAATATATTAGTCATGTTAGCGTTAGGTGCCACATGAAGTTTCTGAAGCATTATTCCAGATGCCAGAAGACCATTTGCTTTGTCCAGCAAATGCATAAATGCTGAACTAGAGAAGACCTATTCTCATTCTCCGATGAACTGAACTGAGAAGAAACTTAAACAATTTTAACAGAACAGTTTTTCAATTGCTCTCATGATTTGTGCATTTTCTCCATAATATAAAAAAAAAAAAAAAGAAGAGAAAAGATTTAACACTACAACAGTAATTAGTGCTACTGTGGTCCTAACAACTCTGACCAATCAGATTCCTAATCAGCATCACCAGGTTATCTTAATTGGACATCCAGAGTGGGAAAGGTCAGGTAAGAAGTGGATAAATGCCATTTCATTAGAAGGAAAGAGCCTTGTCTGTAAGATCAATTACTAAATAATGGGGACCAACACATGCAAAAAAAACACAAAAGCAGACACACACATTGCTGATACTGAGCTGAGGTAGAGAATGCAAACTGAAGCAGATCTTTAAAAAAATAAATAAATAAATAAATTAAATAATTAAATTCAGGAATCCGTAGCATCTAGTTTGCAAAAACAGATAAGCCAGCTAAACACTGCTTTAGTGTGAAAAATAATATTTACAAAGAGACAAAGTAATTTTAAACATTTTTACTAAAATGTAACTTATTATGAAGACATAAATTGATTACGGAATGGAATATAGAAAAAAGAATGAAAAACCATGAAAATAAGGTTCTGATTTTACTCTCTGAGAGACACACATGTAAACTACACTAATGTCGAGACTTATTATTATGAGAGGTGCTGTGTGTGTGTGTGTGTCTGCCTTGTAATGGCATCCTCAATGCATCAAGATAGTACGTCACTGTATAACAACATACAGCAGCTCTAAAACCTAATTTGCAGGACCTAACTGCTCTGACTCAGCCATCTGTGTGTGTGGGTGTGTGTGGTCTCACATCAAAAGTACACATTTTAACAACAGAAAGCTTTACTGACAAAAGTGATGGTTGCCTGCTGGCCAGTGCATCTGAGAAAACCACATACAGTATTTTGTTGCCATCTTACAGGTGTGTGGGTGTTTGTGGTTTTATTATTGACACCACTGTAACGAGGACATTTTAGCATTGGGGACATTTTATTATGGGGACAACATGGCTGGTCCTCACACCTTCTGACAGCCGTTTGAGGGATAAGATTAGCTTAATGTTAGAATTAGGTTTAGTTTGGCGTTTGGGAAAAGGTTGGGGTAGACATTTAGTTGTGATGGTGAAGGTTAATAAAAGAGGCTAAGGAATGCATTAGGTTAATAACAACTACAGAAAAAGACACATTTGTGTGTGTGCCTTACCCAGCTCTGAGGTAGCAATTTCTGGTATAGAAATCCTCAGCACTGTGCCACTGCCGAGGTCCTAGGAAGAAAGAGAGAGAATATACACACAACAATTTATAAACTTGGAGTTGGATGGAACTGGATGAGCTCTGTCAATTACAGCACGTGCAGAGCTAAAGAAAGCAGAAGCAGCAACATCACACATACTGACCAGCCACAGCACAGGAGTTACTAAAAACATCAAAAACGGCAATTCAAGGGTTCCAGTAATTTCTTCAAATTTTAAAAAAATCATCTATTTAGACTCAAGGATGTGTGCCTAGATTTTTAAATTTTTTTACATTTACATTTGGCACAACCATCTAGCTGGACTCATGCATGAACTTATAAGTCTGCAAAGACATGTATGCGACTAGCCTAGTTGGCAGACATATACAACTGTAATACAGTAATCCTGGCTACATTTAGCATATTTCACTCAAAAGCAAAAAACTTCAAATCCAGTTTTAAGAAATAAAAAAGCAAGATAGCATTTAAAATACAATTTATGAATCTGAAAATAAGTTATACACAATCTGGCATATCAGCCAACACAAATTTAACAAAATAGCTTGTTCTTAAAAGTTTTGCACTCTACTATGACTCCACCACCCACAACGACCTCAATTACGACAGTTGAAACATAAAAACTAAATTATGACCTTGCTAAAGTAGATTTCATGTAAGAGCTGCTGTATTGGATTGAATTAGATTGTACAGGTGTATCTAATGTAGTGCCTAGGTAGTGTATAATTGCAAATTTATTTCTTCAGTGTGTCATTAATTGCAAATTTATTTCTTCAGTGTGTCATTATTTCACAGCACTGTTGAACTGCTTAGACAGAAACCCTGATAAAAAATAAAATTGATCTGAAACTCCAGTGCGCTGGATTAACAAAGCATTATTGTCCACTGGCATATGGGGTCAAAAGAATAATCAGTGCATGTCTTTAAAATATGAAAAAAGCAGGAGCCTGTAGATAAGGGTTTGCACAAAAGAGGCTTTCTGTTCGTGTGTGTGTATCACTTGTTAGTCGCTTTAGAAAGAGCGTTTGCATAATGACTAAATGTAAATAGAAATGTAAATGTAAATGAAAATGTCAGAAATAAACACTGATGCTCCGATAGTGTCCAAGGGCTGAAGAGGCGGTCTATACAAAGTCTGACAGGTCTAACCCACAAGGCAGAAACATCCACACACTTTCTTGTTTTCATTTACTGCTTTATATGCTGCTGATTTACACACACACACACACACACACACACACACACACACACACACACACACACACACACACACACACACACACACACACACACACACACACACACACACACACACACACACACACACACACACACACACACACACACACACACACACACACACACACACACACACACACACACACACACACACACACACACACACACACACACACACACACACACACACACACACACACACACACACACACACACACACACACACACACACACACACACACACACACACACACACACACACCTAATAAGAAACAACACTATGAGGGAGAGTCCCACTGTGGTAAGTAAACGGTAAGAACAGCAGCAGTCTGAAGTTCTCTTAGATGCACTTCTACCTCACTTTGCATAGAAAGCAGACAAACATACCTTTGTATATTATTGTAAAACCAAGGAGGTTTACTATAATATGAAAAATTTACAGTGCACCAAGTATCCACTAACTTTCCGCTATCTAAACTATGTTTTTTGGCCATGTGTACCAGAATAGCACCAGAGTCAGAGTGAATCTAAAGAATCACATCAAAAGATTCATCAGTAAAATTGTTATGAGTGCCAATTGACAAACATTGAATGCATACATAAATTCTAAATTTTACTTTAAGGTAGCATTAAGACAAACTACTACAGATAAAACCACAACTTGTAACTTCTAATTCTTGAAAAGTAAAATTCTAAATGATTTAACCAAAGATTTCTTTATTGGCGTGCTGGAGATAACAAAGTTTGCCATGTTGAACACACAGACACACATGCACGCACACATCAACCAACCTACCAGATTGACCCGGTTGCATACGGGATCCCGCAAGGCACGTATGTAAGGTGTGGCTTGTTGGAAAGAGAAATCCTCCAAAAATGAACCTTCATGGTGTTTAATGTTGGGATTTCTCAGCTCTGAAACTGGTGAAGGCATCACAGCCTGGAGTGGAGTGGGTAGGAGAAATGAACAGGTGAAGAAAAGATCAAGAGAAACCGGGAAAACAGACAGACATAAAGCTAAGATGAGGTAACTGTTAATTTTAAAGTAGGTCATAACAAAGACATAGGCAGCAATACAGGTTAAAAGTGTATTTGATGAAACTGTAACTATCAGTGCAGAAAGGTCAATGTTTACATGTGGGTCTACCTCCTCTAGTCTCTGGAGGTGCCTACTGCCAGCATTAGCTGGCGTGCTGACATTCTCCACCGGTGTACTGAGGTGGGGGAGGTGGTTGGTCAGGCTGAAAGTAGGCGACAAGAGGCCAGGTACAAACACTTTACTGACCTAAAAAGGATATGAAAAAAGGAAACCCATGATTTTAGTCACCCAATAATAACCCTTCAATAAACACAAATATCCATCAGTCTGCTGCGTACTAAAACCATGTGTAGTGAACCAATAAGTCTTCTGAATTCTTGGAGGTGAGAGTCCATCCTTACCCTGGTGATTCCAGTGTAGAGAACTAGACTGCCGCAGGCCTCCAGAACAAGTGTGGCATCTATATTCTGAGGACCAAAGTTGTATTGTTATCAACATGTAAAGTCGGCAACGATTATTTGTTTTGACTAGTAATTTCTCAATTCATTGATAAAATTTCTCCATTAAAATATCAGCAAATTGTTACATTCACAAAATCCCAAATCTCAAGTTGAAATATTGAAATTGTTTGTCTGAGCAAAAGTCCTAAACACAAACATGGTTCACCTGTGTTCATACACCTTTTGAATTCCATGCCTTAAAACAATTTTTTGTCACAGAATATTTGGAGATGTCTGTGTATCCATTAAAAGTATGGCTTTGTAGATGGTAGGAATATGGAATAATGCAACATTATTTAATTTATTGACAGTGAACAATATAGGATTATCTTATACACTTTAAATTAAAAATCCCTATTTAATGGCAATTCACCGGCAGAGGTTCTGCATCTTTGGCATGGATGGTCGTGACAGAGGCAAAAATGAGCTGAGGTGTATCATTGCTCTCGATAAACTTTACACACCTGTGGAGGAAAAAAAATGTTACTTACAACAAGAAAATGCAAAGTGAGCATTTATTCAATGCTCTATATATTGGAGCGACAGTTGTAAGGTCCTAGATGTGATACATTTGATACTTTTCCAAATTTTATATGTCCCTTAAAATTCTATAATATATTATATGTGCATGTTCATATCTGTATCAAATAGTCATTGTCCATTTGTCTGACCTGAGCTGTTGATGAGACTCAACCAGAAAACAGAGGTAGCGGTTCTCACAGAGGTCAGAGGTGAGGAATACTTTAGATGCCTGGCTGCTCATCTCCCTGCAAACACAGGAAGTTTAAGATTCATGTGAAACAATACCAGTTGCCACACAGGAGCAGCAACAATAAACACAAAAAAAAACACAAGAAACATTTTGAGGAAAATCTCAAATTTTCAATTGCTGCAAAGATTATAGACCAACTTTTGAGCTAGAGATTATCAAGTACCTTTGAAGACATGATAATTCTTTCAGATATAGGAATTAAAATGTTCCCCCCCCCCCCCCATGTCCCATGAACTACAACCTCACCCACTTTTTGGTAATCCAGTAGTTCTAAAAGTTGCTAATTTAGGCCAGTTAGTCAACGGAAAATCCTTCACTTCTTTCAAACTGGGCAATACCAACTTTCCTTATGGTGCAATATAAAAAATAAAAAATTAAAAAAACACCTGTGAGGACTGCATTATTACAAAATGTACTAAAATTACCTTAAAATATAATTTTTTTCCCCTTTGAAAATGATCTAACATAGCACCAGAGAACTAAATTCATGGAATTCTGAAGGCTACAGTAAGCAACCATATTTTGAGCTTGACACAGTAAACACCAACAATTAAGGACAAATATTTAATTACATGGGGGATGGCAGTTGTAGAGTGTTAAGAGTTGGTAGAGTGGCCCCCTACAAACCATAGGGTTAGAGGTTTGCGTTCCCGTCCACACGTTGAAGTGTCCCTGGCCAAGACATTGAACCCCCAACACCCCATCCCCAGCCCCATCCCCATCTTCAGTCATGCCGTGCCGGTCCCAAGCCCAGTAGAAATTGGGGAGGGTTGTCTCAGGAAGGGCATCCAGCGTAAAAACTATGCCAAATTAACGTGCGGACAAATTATCTACTGTGGCGACCCTAAACTCACAGGAGAAGCCGAAGTGCTTTAAAAAAATAAAACAAATAAAATTTTGTTAAATAAAACTATCAATAATTTTTTCAATAATTGTACGTCATTGACGCATTTAGAGGCTGTACAGATCCTGTATCTTTGGTCTCTGTTTTCAGTAGAGTTCCATCCTGGTAATACCTGTGACAGCCAGCGGTGACCGTCTCACTCCACAGCTGATCCATACAGAGGGCTGGAATGATGGGTTCCATCTCTGGCAGGAGGATCGTCTCATTGACCGTGCTGTTAGGAGAGGGTAACAAACCATGGTGCCCTCTTGGGGACAGGCAATGGAAAGACGTGTTGAAGCGAGCTGCACCGGAAAAGGAAGGAGCTGCCATTCCTGGAGAATGGGCGCGACTGGAATAGAAATATGGAGGTAGAGGGATAATAGTAGTTGTTAGTTAGAGTTGTGTGGTGTCTTGTATCAAATTTGTAGAACTATTTCTTTAAGAAAGAAAACTTTTATGAGCCTGATTAATCTAAAGTTAAACTCACCTAAGGGCAGCCATGTTGGATATACTTGGACAATGAACACGTGAGTGTAATCCTGGTGAAGATGTCAAGATTTTACTGTGCAGAGCACTGTAGTGGAGAGCAGAGCCAGTGCCAACAGGACAACTAGAAGCAGAAAACCCAGAAAAGGGTCAGATACAAGCAAGGCACTGCAAAAATATGACACACAGTACACCTCACTTTCATTACCTTGTTCCAGTTCCAGAACCAAGCCCAGTTGCCCCAATACCTCCAGATGGGTCCAGGCGGGAGACTTTACTGAGGAGAGAGGTCAGAAAGCCTGAAGCCAGCACACCCAAAGGTGTGCCACCTGCCTCTGATGGAATCTGCAAGACTGCAGATCGCTCCTGATGGAGAGGCAATGCTCAAAGTCAGGAACAGGTAGATTCCAGGTGTGTAGGGGTGTGTGTGTTTGTGTGTTTGAGTGTTTGATTACTCACATCATGTGTAACCTTGCGCAGGGCCCAGACAGAGTGTATTCCCTGTGCTATGTCATAAGACACAACTATAGACGGCTCACTGCAGCTAAACACTATTTTCATGGTGGAGTCAGACACATACTGCACACGAGAACCCTCAAACAAGCCTTGAAAAACACACACATAAACACAGTGACATTCATTATTCAGAGAGCAAAACTACAAAGACCCAAAGACAGGAAGTCTGTGTTATACCTGCAGGTTTACAAACTACTGGGGCAATCTCATCTAGAGGATGCAGCATGCTGAACACTGTGGGGAGCAGCTCCCTGTGGAGAAAACACGTTTAGTATCCCAGTAACTGGACAAACGACTCTGGTTAGAGACATCTGTACAGGTTTTGAACTTTTATGTGTCTTTACTCTGAGATTTGGCATGCACAAGTGTGTGGGGGTGTGCAGTGTTAGTTGGTACCCAGGTGGGTTGAGTTGTGCATCACCAGCTGTGTTTTTTCGTTCCAACAGCAACCCAAACTTGGTCGCCCAAACATTTGATACCTATAGGAGACAACAGAACAGATCAACAGAAAAAGACAATGTTAACATACTATTTATTGTGTTCACATACTATTATAATATTGTGTAATAAGGACATCCTTTATCTTTCTGCGATGCTAAACTGAGCTTTACCAGATTATAGTCAGTTACATAGACCAAGCAGGAAAATAAAGACAATACTTTATTTAATAACAAACATAACTGTTACTTGCAGGCATATATTTAATATTTTATGACTTTTTATTGCACCTAATACGGTAAATAAGATAATAATTTTTGCTATCTCTGGAGGGTCAAATAGAGGGCAGCACCCCAAGAGATCCAAAAAGGTTCTCACAAGGACTTGGTCTGCCTGATAACCTCTTGAATCATTTCAATTATTTACTGTCATTTACTGAGAGTGAGTAACAACTCTTCTGACTACTAAATACCCAAAACTTTAACACAACACTTGATAGACCGTGAGCAAGAAATGCAAACACAGTAGCCAAACATTATTTCTGCAGAGCAGCCCATAAACACTTTTTTTAACATCTTGTTGCTGTGCAACAGACTAAAGAGACTGACACCATTTAAAAACATAACCATTAAGTCCACATGCATTATCGCGTACAAAAACAAAATCACAAATATGTGCATATGTATAAGCGGAGTGTATACCTCATTTCAGTTCAGTTCAAACACAAGCAAGCACTTCAAGCAGGCATGTTTTACAAACAATTAAACAGAAACACCTGATTTGGATGAGGTTCAGTCTCACTGTCAACCATCCAAATTGTCCATTATTATTGTTTAGCCAGACAATAGCCTGGCTTTGGGGAATATCACCAATTGAACAAACAACAAAACGTCTGTCTGCTTGCCTGCACACACGCTTGAGTGCATCAAGCATGTATATAGAAAAGATATATTTAGGGAATGGAAGACAGAAAGCATAGTGTGAATACTTAAATAAGATAAGCATGCAGGATTCAACACTGACCTGCAACTGCCCATTTTACTTTGAAAATATTCGTATTAATTACATTTTGCTTTATGGTAGTATTTTATGTTAGAGTGGAGGTACATCAGTCATCTGGTAACCTGGAGTTCCAAACTTCCATTGCAGCTTTTATACATAATTATATGTTAGCAGGCAACTTTAAGTTGTGGTAAAATGGGTTTATATTTTTATATGGAAAAATGCCAAGTTGTTATAAAGTAAACTAAATATTGGTAGAGTAAAATGGATTTTTATAATTGGTATAAAAATAAAGATTGTTTAGGAACTGGTATCAAATTGGTACCAGCCTTAACCATTTAACCCAGCCCCATTTGTAAGTTTATTAGATTCACCGAGCTAAAAGTAAGTCCAACAGTCCTTCGGTAAATACAGTGGAAAAATGCCAAGGTTCTAATCAAATCAATCTAAAGATTTTTGTTTTGTCCTTTCGGCTTATCCCGGGAGTTCAGGGTCGCCACAGTGGATCATTGTCTGCATGTTGATTTGGCACAGTTTTTATTCCAAATGCCCTGACGGCTCCCTACCCAATTTCTATCGGGCTTGGACCGGCACTGCACAGCTGGGGAGGCGAATGGGCTGTTAGGGGTTCAGTTCACTCTTCAGAGAGAGTGAATACTTTCTAGATTGGTCCGAAACTACAGCGTTAACATGTTTCTAGGCCTGGAAGAGAATATTTGGCATTTTAGATTTTTGGGTAGATACTCTATTTTTGGATGTAATATTTATCTTTATCCTTTTTTCCCCCTCATTACATAGGATGTTTGATTAGCTCAGCATTGAGCATCTGTCACACACACACACGAAACAGTCACCTGAACTGTGATTTGTGATTGACAGGTCATTGCTGTTGACAGCTTAACTTTATATTTGAGATCAAGCACCTTCTCCGTCATTTATTTTCTGGCAGGGTTTGAAATCCCCTCTTCCCCTGGGAGCTTTCCAATATTTGCCAACTATTATTACCAAAGCTCTGGAGCCATAAAAATGACATATGGCGTAGACTTACATGTTTTTGGATATTAAAGTTAAAACACTTTTACCCGGATGCTTTATCATTACACATGTATGCAATCTGCACATATCAATATAAGGATAGCCAAACTGGCTAGTCTGTGGCAAGTTATGCCTATGAAAAATTATGAAAACAGAAAAAGATCAAAAGCTGAAAAATTGGCAGATATATTAGAACTTTTCTGTGGGTTGTCACTCCTCCCTTCCTGTACAACCAAATAGCAATCTCTCTCTATCCCCCTTACCGGGAAGGGTAGCGGTGCAATGAAATCCTTCCCAGTCACTGTGTGAACATTCACACAACTACTCTGGATGATGCAAACCGTCTGCTCCACTTCTTCCTCTGCAACATTAAAGATATTTTATTGTTTTTTATTAATGACGTTTAAAAGAACCACAATATAAATTTAAAAATTTAAGGATTTTTTACCTTCTTTTTTATTTTTAGGAACAGCAAAGCTACACCATAAGGCCTGCAGACACAATATAAAATGACCTCATTAACAGCTATAAATGTTTAGCCAAGGACAGAAAAGATGTACAGTACACCCTAATCAGCAAATCCACTGTAACCTACCTGCTGCACTGGGCTATCGACAGTAAAGGCTTTGTATACGCTAGAGGCTTGGTTCCGACTGCCCTGGCTCCAGACGACCACATTTCCTGCTACATAGAGCTCCTCTTCAAACTCCACATACTCCTCACTGACTCCAACACAGCCCTTTCTAAGCTCCCAGGATTCCTGATAATCAAAGCACATCTATTAGGTCAACACAACAGGACCTTTTAAGACAAGAATTTTCTGTGCTAAGCAAGATTTTAATTTAAAGCAAAATTAAATAAAATTCTACTTAGCTTACTTCTGTTTTGTTTTTTATATTTCTTGTTCTTTTGTATTTTGCAACCAGCAGTTACTGTATTGCTGCAATGTTAGTATTACTATAGTAACTAAAGCAGTAATAACACGCAAACTCACCCTCTCTCTCTCCTGCAGACTGACTTCCTGCAGGGATCCCACAAGCCCAGCAGCGCCATCAGAAGACCAGAGCTCGGAGGCAGGCTGAAGCTCTCTGAGCTGCAGGTTGAAGGCATTTGGATGGTTTTTGCAGTGCTCACGGCCAAATGGGACAAACGACTGCAATTCCCCTGCGGCAATCATCGTGGCTGTCTCTTCATACACGACTTCCGACATGAGTTCCAAATATCAGCATTATTTCTGGGAGGAATAGGGCACACACAAGAAAGGAAATGGTTATAAATGACAAGATAATTCTTGTTTTTATTTTTTTTACTGGCCACAGCGTATAAGCCCATATTAAGCTAACCTAGCAAAAATATTAAAATCCATATATTGAATATTTTTAGTAAATGAAAAAAAAGTATGTGGGACCTGAAGAAGTGATTGAAAATAGAAACAAACAAAAAAAACATCTGATTGAACTGCACCGCTTTTGAACACAAAAATATTATACCAAAATAACGCTTAAATTATAAAATTATTAAATAACAATGTAAACCTGATACAACATTTCACACTGTGACAATGAGTTTCAAGGCATAATCAGTGGGGTTTAGGTGATCCTATTCAAAACAACAAAATGTGTAAAGCTGCAACAATTAGTCCACTAAAGTTCAAATATGTAGCTTTTTCCTTTTATTTTAGTAGAAATATGCTCCAAAACATATCTTCATATAGTGGATGCTGTCAATGGCTTTTGTGATGCAGACTAATTGAATGCCCTATTGAGCGAGGTTGATCCTTTTAAATTATCACAGGTCAATTATTTCTCCTTCACTAGTAAGGTTTGTAACATATCTAATGTAATTTCTTAGGATTAATACATGAAAGGCTGGGCAGAGTGATAGAGCTGGGTAGACTGAATTCAAGATGCATGCTACTACTACTGTGATCCTTAAAAGATGGATATTGTAGTTTTAATGAATCACTAGAAAATAATTGTACCGAATTAATCAGAGGTATAATTAAGAACATTTGTTCTAGTTAGCTATTTTAATAATGTGTAAAATCATTGTCAAAATATATGAAATTTAAATAATCGTTGTAAGATCGAACAAACAGAAATGGAACTTATATAAAACTTAATCACACCTAATTGATAATAAGTACACTCTACATATAGCTTTACACGATGATTATTGTATTGAAAAAATGATTATTTTACGTTATACTAACACTTTCTTTACGTACATTATTATTATATAAGGTTATATTTGATGGTTAAATAGATTATATAATATATAGATATATAGTTAGCTCGGATGACACCGTCCCAAGCTTCCTAGCGCTGGCTCCAACGTTATCCTTACTGTTAAACCACAGTTACAGTAGACAGTTTTAGTTTTATCTCTCAGTTAGATGACATACTGCATCCATCACCATACAACTAACTGCATTATTTTATTTCTAATACTAGGTTATACGCGGTTGTTGATCCTGATGTCTACGAGAAGTTAGTTGTAAGTTGCAAGTGACAAAATAACTCCAGCCCAAACTTCAGTGTTTGACAGAAAATATAATGCCGTATTTTATGTAAATAATCCTGCTTGACAGTTAAGGCTAGCTGTACTTTTTGGCGTTAGCATGCTAACGCTAAAATCTATAGAGTACTATTGGTTACACTGTCTCGATTAGCACGCTAGCTAATGTTACCATCAGCTAGCTTTGAGTTTGTACATTGCGGCTAGTTAGACGTTAGACGCCACTAACCTGATAATAAGGAATAATCCGGCTCTTCTTGTCGCGGCGTCTTTGTATCTCTTTCGTTTGAATCTTTCTTGTGTACTACGCCGTCCCCTATAAAAACATAATAACAACTCAGACCAGGTGCTAAACTGTGGAGCTGATTACAGGAGGTTTTCAAATGAGCGCGGACATGTTTACAGTCCCGTCATCCTCTTCCTCCACGAGTAAACCAATCAGAAGTGAGAAGGAGGGAAGGACAGTGCTGATTAGTTGACTGCAATTACGCAGCTTTATCCAGAAACTGGTCCTCCTCTCAACATTTTAGGGTTAGGGGTTAAGGGGTCCTTCATACTTCATTCTCTTCAGGCAGTGTGAAGAAACGTGCTTCTGAGATTGTGCAGAAAAAAAAACACTACAAATATTCATAGTCACATTTGTATAATCCACAATAATGCACACTACATTTTAAGATATCTAGCGTGCACCACTCTTTCCTACTCAGGTGTAACACTGGTTTTAACAGAATCCAGTTTTCATTTTACTATGAATTCAAAGATAAAACTTTCCTTTGCATGATACATTTGGAAATGAATTTATTTTTGTTCAGACAAATTACTTGTGATTTGCTTTCTTTCTATTTTTCTAATAGGGAGGGGAACAAACTTCCAATAGGTAGATCCTATTATAATCCTTTGTTTTTAATGTTTTTTTTTTTTAACATATACCTTTATCTGTATTAAAACTACTTCACATAAATGTAATATAAAGTGCATTCAAAATGCATTCAAATCCCACATTTATTCCATATTTTATTGTTTTAATTTCAAATGGATAACATAAAAAAATTAGAAGAACAAAGTCAAAAAAACTTCAGATTCTGTTTTTAACTTTGTTTGTTTTGTTTTTAGTTGAAAACTACTACTACTACTACTACTACTACTACTACTACTACTCATAGTAATTACTGTGTTGAATCTTGTTGGGTGGGCTCATCTAATTTGTTCTTGCACTTAGAAGGATGTAAAGCATGTGTAAACTGCCATCTTCAGACCCATGCCCCTGTGGGGTTTAGGTCAGAGCATTTTATAGACCTTGTACCAAATCCACTTCAAAATTACCTTAGCTGATTTGGGTCAGTGGTCTGCTAAAGGTGAAACAGTCTGGCCCTGTGGAACAAATTTCGGGCTGTATTCATTCTTCTCTCCACTCTTATCAGTCTCCCTGTTCTTGCTGCTGAGAAGTGGCTTCTCACAGTTTTGTTTAGACACTGTACAACAAAGCCCTGGTTGATCAAGCATTGCTGACATGTTTGTTCATATGGCATCTCTGCAGAAAACTTTGGAAGCTGTGTTGCCTCAGTGAGCACACCTCTTCGTTTTGGCCAGACAGCCGACTCTAGGAAGACTTCAGAGGGTTTCAAATGTGGGTTTCAAATTCAATTGTATTTCACAATTTTCAAAGTCAGATCAAGTCACTGTGTTCCTGGGAATGCTGGGAAATTACATTAATTTAAATAATTTAAACTGATGAGATGAATCTAGACTATTATGTGGCATGATCACTGAAAACATGGTTGAATGAGGATATTAATAAATGATGCAGAGAGACTTGCTGTCACCCCATCATTTAAGAATAAATAGGCTGATATTTATATGGGGAAGCGCTGTATAATTACCAGCATCTGTTTAAAGTCACACCATTTAGACTCAGGCAACAATCAATTAACCATTGTACATGTTATTCTTATGTTTTTGTCTTTTTTTAGTCAAATAAAATAATTCTTCAGTAGCTTTCTATAAAAATATTTTCAAATGTTTATAAAGAAAATCATCCATCTACTGAACAGGAAAGTGTGGTTGTTGACAGACTGCACCATCAGTGTCGTGTATCTTGTTACTCTTTCTGCATTCCTGAAATCACATTCAGCAAAAAGTGTTCATGAAAAATTATATCTGGTTCTGAAGGTGGGAAGCCTGGGCAGAACAGGTGCTGACAGATGTGATGGATGTCACACAACAACACGGTATGATCTGAATGCGTTAACTCTCACAGATAATAACAGTGGAGCTCCCTGAGTGAGTGTGTCAGAGAGGGAAAGGGAGATAAAGTGAAAGTGAGAATGCATCATAAATCTGAAAATAAAAGGGAAGTAAAAAAGACAGAAAACACAAAAACAAAAATGTGTCTTCCTAGGTTTGATGCAAATGTATAAAACAAATATTTTCCCCAACCATTGTTCTTTCTATTATTTTTTTCTCTGTCTCACACTTGTTTCCTTTCTTCTGCTCTCTGTCTTGCATCTCAGGATTTCAAAATGAAATTTATGATTGAAGGTGACCACTCTCCTTGAAGTGCACCAGAACATCAGGTTTTAGGTGAACATTTTGTTATAGAACTGCTGCCTTAAACATGTGATTCCTTTCAGTTTGTCCCTGATATCTTTAAAAAATAAGTTTGCGATATTAAGATGGTTAGATTGCAAGATACTTAAATGGTCTTTACTGCAAAGGATGTATAAGCAGTGTTCACTCCAAGCCTCTAAATATTGCATGTGTACTGTTAATGTCAGATATTTAAACGTAAGAAAAGATCCATGAGAAAACTAAATGAAGGTTTCGGTGATTCTTGAATAAGTTGATTTTTGTCTTTTTTCGTGCTGCTTTTTATAGAGACTCACCTTATCATCCTCATTTAGTTGTAGCAGGTTGTCTGCTTGAGGTGAGGTCATCCTGCCATACCAGGTGTTCAAATTTCATTACTGCAGAGCTGCTAAAGCATCCACAGCCAGCAGTGGTCTATCGTGATGCACTGCTGTCAAGTGGGGAGAGAGAGTGATAGAATGACACTCTGCTGGTAGCCTTCATACTCAGAGGGAAATGGCTTAAATTCTCAAAGTAAAAAGCTATGCAGAATGTGCACACAGACAATGCTTTGACAGTGCTGTCAGATTTGAGATCATAATGAGGCACTTAATGAAAAATGCAGCATACAAAGGCAGTAGACACATCTTTGATAACTAATGCAAGTCAAGGAATACTTTACAAAACAAAGCATCTTTTCAAATTATATTGAAAAGAGTATTTTATGTTGGTGCATCAGAGTGGTGTTGGTAATGGTCAAGTTTAAACCTGTAACTTGTGCTTACTTGGAGTCTACTGGCTTAAAAGCTGAGACTAATACTTTATCCAATTCTGTGTACTTTGAAAATTCAAAGTTTAGTATTTACAGTAAAAGTAGCTTTGGTCCATTCACTCTCCAATTTAAATATTACATATTTATTCACATAAATTGTTGTGCAAAGGAACATAGTTAAAAATGAATTGATTCAAACACTGTATTAAATACATTGCTCATATTGCAATCACTATCTGCAGTGGTTTTTGTAGCAGTGGTGTTTAAATGTATTCTGCAGTTTATGATCATGTATCTTAAAAAATCCTGCCAATAGGAAAAAATCTCTCTCAGGACATTTTGACATGTCATAGCAAAAAGGCACAGCTGCTCCAACGGACATTATCGATGACTCTGTTGTATGAAAAGGTGCTGGTGACATGGCATGCACAATAGCAGGACAACACCTTAATGGAATGCTACCACTATTATGCTATCACCTGCACCTGATGTGTATGTGTGCGTGTGTGCGTGCGTGTTTGTTTGAGTGTGTGTGTAAATGAAGATGTTGCTCTAGTCAGACATGGTTAGATGTTCCATTCCTACAACTTTATAGTGACACATCACATATGCTTAAGGCAATAATCCTCAACCATACATATGTACATTCATCATTTGCTGAAACAAGGAAAGCAACGTAATCTGATTGGGCCTCGTGAGAGCCAGACCCCAGTACATCATGAGTATGGTTTTGCTGGTTAATCAGAACCAATGATGAAAATGGGGTTGTGTGCGCATTTGTGTGTGTGTGCATGTATGAGTTTGTGTTGCACTAATTAAGGTCTCGAGATGGCATTGTTGTACGTAATGTCTGCCACAGGGCTGAATCAAGGCCAAACGTATTTATGTATTTAGTTAATTTAGGATGCAATGAAGAGCTCTGGTGGTCTAATTGATCTGTACAAGGCCTCCATTAAAAGAACCTCCAGAGACCTGGGATGCGATGAGTCTGTGGAGTGTGTGTGAAAGAGAGTGAAAAAAGAGAGAGAGAAAAAAAAAGGAAATACTGAAAAATGTACGTGTATGTTGATGTCTTTGTTTGAAAAGAAAGCAAAATAAGCAAATTCTGAACAGTTATTTTCAGAAGCTTGCTCCAAGGCACTAACAGGTGTGTACAGATGTGTAGTTGTGAGGAATTAACCTTTAAAGAAATACTTGAACATTTTGGAAATACACACTTGTTTTCTGTTTGAGAGTCTAAGAGCAGATTGATACTATAGTGTTTTTTATTTTATTTTAATCTTTGCACATGTTTGAACAGAAAACAAATAGTTTTGTCGAATTCTGTTGACTTTGACCACACTGTTTAGTGTTTTTCCAATCAAACATAGTTAAAAAAGTTTTACTTGCCTGACTTTAAAACAAACCCCACATCTGCTTCTTGTCCAAATTTGTTTGTAATTAAAATGTAATAAATGCTTGTGAATATTATCATCCAGCTTACTGGGGAGAAATTATGTACACTCTGGTTGTGTCCTAAACATGTCCTTTGCATTATAACATTAATGCTGATCATTTCCTAAATTCCATCCGGCAGTGTTGACCTATTGTCTCCATTTCCAGCTCTGAATGCAGCCTGCCTCCTGCTGCAGTAAACCAGGTTTAGCCATCATGGGAGTTTAGCTGTAATAAATCAGACTAATCTCCTCTGGTTGTGAAACGCAATCCATCACCAAACCCAATGGGTACACACTGAGACAAGAGAAGAAGAGTCTTCCCACATGGGAGAAAGAAACCTGTTGACACTAGCACCGGTGACAACGTTTCAGATGAGTGTAAGGGCCTGTCATTTGTCTGTGCAGGGACGTCTTGATACTGTCACCTATGCACAAAAACTCTAACTATGACGGTCAAGACTTGCTCATGCTGCAGCACAAAATGATGCACAATCATTATTAGTGTCGTAGATCTCTTTTCACGGAATCTCTAATCACCATGTACGGCAGCAAACCTGTCAGATTTTCAGTTTCCTTTTCATAATTGCTCTTTACACTACATGTATCAGCCATTACCCTATACCTTAACAGCATATACCATATAAAGCAGTTACTCATTACTTAGTTTTTACTTCCAACCACGTTAGGGACGTGCAAACTTGAGTTGTCTTGACATGAATTTGGAAATTATAAGTTTAATAAATTAAGTTACTCAATTAATTCAATTAAGATGCATTATTAAAATACTTGCTAGCATGAAGTTTGAGAGTTAAAACCCCTCAGACACAATAATTATTTTTTTGTATTTTATAAAACAATTCATGCCAAAGATTATGTTGGTCATTAAAATATGTTAAATTAAGTGATGAAGTGATGCTAAGCATGATCAAGGCGGCTGAATTCAGTCCCTACCTCTTTAGAATTTAGCAAGGTTAGTTAAAGGGAAATATGTCTGTACCACCTTAACAGTGGCCATTTGACTTTGAACAGTTGTGTCAACTAAATATCTTACATTTCTGTGAACTTATGTTAGGTAGTTTTACACTTCAAATCTAATAAAAACACATTGAACCAGCTATGCAGTCTTCATTGATATGTTGACCTTAGTCAGCTGATGTTTTCAAGGCAATCAGGTGATCTTAGGTTTTAAAGCTGAACAAGCTTGAAATAGTTCATAGTTTAATTACTACATCAAAGGCCGTCACATATTTGCTCAGGTGCAGTAGGATTACATTTAGGATTCACTATGAAAAATGTCTACATTTTTGGTTTAGTCCTGGTAATGATAATATAGTTTTTTCAGTGTGTAATCTTTTTTTTTTATTCTTGTATTGATCAGACATGACTGTCAATTTAAAGCAGCTTTAGTAGTAGAAAATGTTGGCTTAGTTGAGGGCTTTGCTCAGTTTTGAGCTACTGATTGAGCTACAAAAATATTCCTGTTGCTTTGTATATATATATTGAAGACATGTGAAACAATAGTTTTAGCCCATCTCAGCTCAATCGCTATAATATAGAGAATTAGTAGCAGGACTATTAATGCAACCGCAAGGGGGCACAAGCCAGTGTCTTCTTGTGCCAGTCCCAAGTCTGGATAAATGCAGAGGGTTGTGGCAGGAAGGGCATCCGACATAAAACACATGCCAAATCAAACATGCGAATCGTGACAATGACTTCCATACCGGATCGGTCGGGGCCCGGGTTAACAACGACCGCCACCGGTGCTGTTGACCTACAGGGTACCGGTGGAAATTGGACTACTGTTGGTCGAAGACGAAGAAGGAGAGGAGGAAGGTGTGTTCGTAGGCAGAGAGAGAAGAGGAAATCTAAGAATGTAGGACTGACAGTAGGGACTTTGAATGTTGGTACTATGACAGGGAAGGCTAGAGAGTTGATTGACATGATGCAGAGAAGGAAGGTGGACATACTGTGTGTCCAGGAGACCAGGTGGAAAGGTAGCAAGGCTAGAAGCGTAGGAGCAGGGTTCAAGTTGTTCTACCATGGGTCAGATAGGAGGAGAAATGGAGTAGGAGTTATCCTGAAAGAGGAGTTGGTGAGGAATGTTCTAGAGGTGATTCGAGTATCAGACAGGTTGATGAGTCTGGAGCTGGAAATTGAAGGGGTGATGTTCAATGTTGTGAGTGGTTATGCCCCACAGGTAGGATGTGAGTTCGAAGAGAAGGAGAAATTCTGGAGTGAGTTAGATGAAGTGATGCAGAGCATCCCCACAGGTGAGAGAGTGGTCATTGGTGCAGATTTCAATGGGCATGTAGGTGAAGGGAACAGAGGAGACTGTGATGGGCAGGTTTGGTCTTCAGGACAGGAACGCTGAAGGACAGATGGTGGTAGACTTTGCAAAGAGAATGGAAATGGCTGTAGTGAACGCTTTCTTCCAGAAGAGGCAGGAACATAAGGTAACGAGCGGAGGTAGAAGCACTCAGGTGGAATACATCTTGTGTAGAAGTTGTAATCTGAAAGAGATCAAAAGCATTGGTAGGCGAGAGTGTAGCCAGACAACACAGAATGGTGGTGTGTAAAATGATGCTGGTGGTGAGGAAGATGAAGAGGACTAAGGTAGAGCAGAGGACGAAGTGGTGGAAGTTGAAAAAGGAAGAATGTCGTGTAGTTTTCAGGGAGGAGCTGAGACAGACTCTGGGTGGTTTGGAGGTGCTTCCAGATGACTGGACCACTACAGCTAATTTGATCAGGGTAGGAGGGTACTCGGTGTGTCATCTGGAAAGAGGAAAGTGGACAAGGAGACTTGGGGGTGGAACGAGGAAGTTCAAGAGTGTATACAGGGAAAGAGGTTAGCTAAGAAGAAGTGGGACACTGAGAGGACTGAAGAGAGTAGACAGGAGTACAGGGAGATACAGCGTAAGGTGAAGGTAGAGGTGGCAAAGGCCAAACAAAGAGCATATGAGGACTTGTATGCTCGGTTGGATACTAAAGAGGGAGAGGTGGATTTGTACAGGTTGGCCAGACAAAGAGACAGAGATGGGAAGGATGTGCAGCAGGTTAGGGTGATTAAAGATAAGGATGGAAATGTATTGACAGGTGCCAGGAGAGTGATGGGAAGATGGAAGGAGAACTTTGAAGAGTTGATGAGCGAGGAAAATGAAAGGGAATGAAGAGTAGAAGAGGTGACTGGTGTGGAGCAGGAAGTAGCAAAGATTAGTAAGAGTGAAGTGAGGAGGACGTTGAAGAGGATGAAGAGTGGAAAGGCAGTTGGTCCTGATGAAACACCTGTGGAGGTATGGAAGTGTCTAGGAGACATGGGAGTAGAGTTTCTGACTAGTTTGTTTAACAAGATCTTGGAGAGTGAAAGGGTGCCCGAGGACTGGAGAAGTACACTGGTGCCAATTTTTAAGAACAAGGGAGATGTGCAGAGCTGTGGCAACTACAGAGGAATAAAGCTGATGAGCCACACAATGAAGTTGTGGGAAAGAGTAGTGGAAGCAAGGCTAAGGGCAGAGGTGAGCATTTGTGAACAGCAATATGGTTTCATGCCTAGAAAGAGGCTCTGCATCAAGGATCGGCTCTGAGCCCCTTCTTGTTTTCTCTGGTGATGGACAGGCTGACAGATGAGGTTAGACAGGAATCTCCATGGACTATGATGTTTGTAGATGACATTATGATTTGTAGTGAGAGCAGGGAGCAGGTGGAGGAAAATCTGGAGAAGTGGAGGTTTGCTCTGGAAAACAGAGAAATGAAGCTTAGCCGCAGAAAGACAGAATACATGTGTGTCAATGAGAGGGACCCAAGTAGAACGGTGAGGTTACAGGGAGCAGAGGTGAAGAAGGTGCAAGACTTTAAATACTTAGGGTCAACGGTTCAGAGCAACGGAGAGTGTGGAAAAGAGGTGAAGAGGCGAGTGCAGGAAGGTTGGAACGGGTGGAAAAAAGTGTCAGGTGTGTTGTGTGACCAAAGAGTATCAGCGAGAATGAAAGGAAAGTTGTTCAAGACGGTGGTGAGACCAGCGATGTTGTTCAGCTTAGAGACAGTGGCACTGAAGAAAAGACAGGACGCAGAGCTGGAGGTAGCAGAGCTTAAGATGTTGAAGTGCTCTTTGGGAGTGACGAGGATGGACAGGATCAGGAATGAGTACATCAGAGGGACAGCTCATGTTAGATGTTTCGGAGATAAAGTCAGAGAGGCCAGATTGAGGTGGTTTGGACATGTTCAGAGAAGAAATTGTGATTATATCGGTAGAAAGATGCTGAGGTTGGAGCTGCCTGGCAGGAGGTCTAGAGGAAGACCAAAGAGGAGATTTATGGATGTAGTGAGGGAGGACATCAAGTTAGTTGGTGTGAGTGAAGAGGATGCAGAGGATAGAGTTAGATGGAGGCACATGATTCGCTGTGGCGACCCCTGAAAGGGAACAGCCGAAAGGAAAAGAAGAAGAAGTAGCAGGACTATTCAAGAGATGACTACAACTACTTTAATTTACAGCATACTTGAGTTTGATGTTATTAACTGTGTGATGTATAAGCTTGCATGTTTTCTTTTCATCCAGTGCCTGTCTCTAGCACAAAACATCCATTCTGTCATCATCTATCTCCACCTTACCTCAGTATCTTTATTATCTCTCTCCACCTGCCAAGTACACACACATAGCGACAGAGAGAGACCCCACTGAGTCCCATCAGGCTGCCAGCAGTAATGGTTTGCTAATTGGATAATGTGGTGCAGAGAAGGCACTCAGCAAGCCAGGGGATTCCCTCACCACACCGACTGGTGGAAAAGCCATGATGCAAACTCAATAATTTAGACCTAAAAGTTGATCTACTGACGATTCCTTGCAGAGTTTCTTGTTGTCTTTTTACAAACCTTTGGTGACCTTTCAATGAATTAGTGATGTTACAAGTAATAATTTGAAGTGCAGTGCCTGCAGTGGCAAAAGGTGGTAGTGGCATCTGATTTAATATTTCAAATTAGCATTTTGTATTCCCATCATCCAGCCCAACCAACTCCCTGTTACTGTTTTCCTGTTAAGAAAATGTTGCACTTTATTTATTAAAAATAAATGTGTGACACCAGAACATTATCCATCCAGTGCATGGTGTTCACATAAGAACACAATCGTGTGTGTGGTTTAGTTGCATAAGAATGGAATCCATGGGAGACAGTGTTGGTTCTGAAATAATGACCATAAAATGTAACAGTGATTTTACAGTATTTATTTGTTGCCCTGGTGACCTCTAACAATGGTGAGGTAGTTGTAGAATTGTAGAAACCTTGTTAAAATGTCAGTAGGGCTTCTTAATTGGCAGGATCATTAGTAGCTGTAGTAAACATGGTAATAAAACCAGTCGTAGCAGTAGTGGTTGATGCAGGGTCAGTGGTGCAGGTGAACACAGTCGCACTGGTAAGAATAGTGATTACATTCTTGTTGTCATTCCTGTTGGCCTGTTACTCGTCCATAGGAACGTTTTCTTCCGTGCATTCCATCAACATCAAGGTAATAACGCTGATGTTTCCTCCATCAGCTTCCTCTTCCTGCAGGGATCTGTCTCCATCACTGCTGTCAATTAGTCCAGCTCCCTCTCCCATGGACGTCTGCGTAATCTACTTTCTCTCTGGACTGATCACATTAAGGTTCAGATGGTGCCATCATGGTTGAGAACAGGGAAGGGGAGGAGGGGATGGGGGTCATATGCTGACTGGGAAAAGGCATCGTAGACCCGGAGGCCAGAAACACGATGTAGTGGTAGATAAGATTTGTGAACAATATTAGGTACGCAAACACAAATGCAAGCGAAAGTGAACCACAAAAGGGTTGCTCACACCTTTTTTCCTATAGGCGGGGCAGTTGCTGATAAAAAAGAGAAATATTTAAGGCTAAAACTTTTTTCCATATTCAAATTATATTTAGTCTGTGTTAAATTTGTCAGTCAGTGAATGTTACTTGGTGACAGTCAGCTCTGGCAAGGTTGACTGTGAACACAACATCTAACTTTTAGGACCTTAGAAGATGCCAGAGACACTTACACAGAAGACCCAGAGCTACATTAGACAGATTTGTGTCAAAAACTTCAATGCAATATTAACTTGTCTTCAAGCTCTAGTTTGGTTTCCGCCAACACCAACTATTATATATAATCAAAACTAAGAGCTGATCCACCCAAAAAAAAGAATTCAAATTAAAATGTATCCAATGTTTTCCTAAAAACATAGCCAATGCAATATTATTCATCTATTATCTTGACTGTCCTCTTCAGGGTCATGGGAATCTATCTCGGGTGTCATAGAGTATGGGGCAGGGCACACGTTAGACATGTCTCCAGTCTATCTTAGGGCTAACACATATGGACATACAGAGACAGACCACTATTCACACTCACAATCGCACCTACACGCAATTTAGAGTCACCAATTAACCTAACCTGCATGCTGTCATTGTGCAAAGACAAGATGCAGATTTGGTGAGAACATGCAAACTCCACACAGCTGACAGGTGGATTTGAACAGGGGGCCTTCTAGCTCCGAGGCGCGGCATTAACCATGTCACCACTGTGCTGCCCATCAATCCCAAACTGTTGCATTAAATGAAAAAATCAAGACATGTCACCAAAAATGGAGGTGATGTCTTTACTCTGTTCCTATGGTAATTGTTAGTAGTGCTTGTTTATCAATTAAAGCTCATAACACTAAATACATATATCTACCAGGAAGAACTGGAAGTTAGGGAGACCACACACACACACACACACACACAAATCTTAGAATAAAATTCACACAAAAGTCAAATGCAATAATAAACATATCATACCTTCATAAATCTTTAAACATAATAACAAATATCACGTGTTTCATACTTATACATAATTTCAAGTCAGTAATAATTTTCTGTCATTTAGCACCACCTCATTTCTTTTTGTTTAAACACTTTGTTGCTTCTACCTCTGCTTTGTCAACTACAGAAGCTCCATAGTCTCTGTAAGTCACGTCCAAGCCAGTCATCTTTTTTCTCTCCAGTGATATGGCTAAATACTTCACACTCATTTAGATGGCTGGCTGGATGGATAGATAGATGGATGGATTATGTGCTTGCCGACGTCACCACTAATTCACTGTGCCATTCCCGCAGAGCAAATCAAACTCATCAGGGACACTGTGGGTGGATTCAGAAACACTTCAGTCCTGTATGCTGTTCTTTTGTTAATGTCCAGCTCAACCTGAAATAGCAAACAGTGTCAGTGTCTTGCAAACACCCTCGAAAACATGATTGTATTTATTTAATCTGCAAGAGTGTTTTTATTCAGCACCATTTGTGGAGTGTGCTGTGCATGTGAACAAATGAATATAGATGGCTGCAGTAGGAGATAAGATTGTTGTGGAATTAAGTATTTATGTCATGACAGGACAATGCACAAGAGCACAAAAGGAAATTTGCTTATGGCTCAAAGATTATGCTTGAAAACACATTTTCATCAATCCTATATGTTTCACACAAATGTATTTTTATGACAAGAATTGTGACCATTTAATCCAGGATCCATAAGCTAAAGTTTAACATTATTCTGCCTAACAAAACAAGAAAATAAAAATACACATTTTGATTTCCTGCTATATTTTCAAGAAAACAGCATTCAACGTTTGACAGTTTAAAAAAGTTAGGTTAACAATGTTCATCAAATTTGTAACTGCCACATTTGACAACTTTAAGTTATATTTGACGCTGAACTGTTTTATTAATAATTCTTTCTCAATATAGTTATTTGACAGATCTTGTGTAATTTTTCAAATGTGACATGAACAGAAAAATAGTCCTGTATTGATCTGTGTGTGACAACTTATCTCCATTAAATATGCTGCTAAAAAGGGTAAATATTGCTAATTGATTTGGGCTGAAAAAGGTGCACTGTTGTTACATTTTCCCTGTTTAATCTAATTGTGATCCCATTGCTTCAGGAAAGCATTTTCACGGTGAACTCATTGCAAGAAGGGAAACTTTCTGTCCAAACACAGGACACATTTAGCCTTCTTTTATTATCAGTCCTCTGCATGATGTCCACGCTTCAGATCTTATTTACCATGACTACAAAATGAAAACAAAAGCTTGCTATGGGATAAAAGTATGAAATAGGTACAATTTTTATTTGGTCACGAACCAAATCTCCTTCTCAATCACCTGCTTTGTGATCAGTATATACATTCATTAAAAAGAAATCACAAGAGATTAAAACTTTAATTATAGCCTGCTGTACTTCATGGAAAAAGTAATCCAGAGGTTTCAAACTGGCATTGATATTTATGTGGTATTAATATTTTCATTTATTTTGCACAACACATCTTTAAAAAAAACTTTGAGGTTAACTTTAAGTCTCAAAGTATTTTACACTTTCCAGTTTCTTCCTTCCTGCTGTTGACCCGCACAGTGCTGGGAGAAAAGCCTGGGGAAAATGATCCGATGAGTCAACGGCATCAACTCTGGCATATAAGTTAGTTATTCCAGCGATTAATTGGAAAAAAAAGAAGAAAGCTCCCCACTAATTTCACCATCGGCCTGTTTAGTTCCGAGCGTGACCAAGACCAATGACGGAAGCAGCGACCTATACTGACGTCCCAGGCCCCTGATCAAATCTGATGTCCCCCCTCCTGCTCCATGAGAAGTATCCAGGTGTATAAAACGGGAGCCGAGCTGAGGGAGAGAAGAGAGAAGAAGAGAGCGAGAATCAGGAAGCATTAGATAAGCAGAGTGGGCATACTGCAGCGTCCCAAGATCAGGACCTTGGAGAGCGCAGCGAAAAGAGACAAAACAAACAACTTTATCTAGAACACATGTAAGATTTTATACTTTTATTTAAATGATTTTAGGTTTCTGCCGATGTTCCGTGTTTTGGTCGTTTTGAACCAGTAGATTTGTTTTTGCGCACCCCAGTCAGGTTTTCAGGACGTCTCTCTAAATTCATCTTCTGTTGTTAGTCGAACTGATGGCTCGATGTAACTTTAGAAGACAATCGACACATTCGATTTAGATTGTGCTTTAGGAATTGCAGCTGATCTAACGTGGTGCTTCAGTGTCGATACTGTCCGTAATTACGCATTGGATTTCGCCTGGTCCTTTTTCTTTCCTTTGTCAAAATTTACAAAAAAGTTTCGCAAAAATATATGTTGATCAATCTTTTGTGGTCAAACAATTTTTTATTTTCTTCCTTTTCGCTTGACAAGACGGGGTTTTGGAATTGGTTACAAAAACAAAACGGTAATAGATCTGGAAAAGGGACACAGATGCAATTTTTTACAGTTAGATTTACTTTTTTGGAAGACACGGTAAGCGTTATGATAGCATTGTGACACATTAAAGTACGTGGTGTAGTAAAGTATGTTAGACTTGCTCGGTCCCTGACCGCGCACAATTACGCATTCGATTCCCTGGGTTCTGTTCTTTTGTTTGCTCTAAATCAAGATCAAGCTGAAAGTTATTCAAAAGGTGAGATAATAAATAATTTTTCTTTTAAAGAGTAGACGACTGGTGAGGAATGATCTACCATACTCATTCCAGTCCAATTTAGAAGGAGAATAATTTAGCACTGTTTCTATCCTCAGGTGTAAAGCGATGTTACAACGGACCGGCCCCCACCTGCTTCTCCTAATAGCCCTGTGCAGTGTGTTGTACTCCCGGACTTTGAGTCTGCCATACACATCCATGAGGTAAGAGGGAAGCTTCGTTCTTTAAAACTCAAATTGTTGATAGAAAAAAAAGAATCCGGCGCCGCACGAATTTACGAAAGGATGAATTTGAACGTCAATTGAGAAGTATTTCTGCACATTTGCACTTGGTAGTGTTAAGTGACTGCCTATGGTTGCCTACAGTATGTGGCTCAAAGAGAAATGATAAGACTTCAATACCAAAATAGGCGCATCGCTTGAATACTTACACGTATTTACAGCGAGCCTGTAAACAAATGTGGTGTTAAAACTCATTTTGTATATATCTGACATATCTGACATTTGTACATCTTTACCAACTTTCTCAAAGGACTTGTGCATGCTGTGCATTTCATAACTCATCACTTGAAATATATTCCACGCATTGAGGTGCCTCTTCACAGTGAAATCACATCTATATTTGATGGCAAATACAGTTCTCTCTTGCATTAGTGCAAAGGCTACCGAGGCTTTTACAACCTGTCAGTGTCTAAAGGGTGAAGTGGAGCTGTTGTGCCTCCACTTTATTGCTATTATTGTTTTCATCGTTTAGAATATTAAAAGTATTCAGAGTTTAATATAACTGTCCTGTGTTGCTGTGCAGACCGACGAGACACGCAGACGGTCTGTTTACCAGCGGATACAGCAAACTCCTGGGACAGCTTTCAGCGCGGAGGTACCTGGAGTCTCTGATCGGAAAGCGCGTCAGGTAGGTGACCTGCCCGCCGGGGAGCGGAGAGCTGCAGGCAGAGGAGGAGGCTAGGTTAAAAAAAGTTGTCCAAGTTCCACATATATGTAGCTGTTGGCTGGTTTAACATTTATTTATTTAACGTTAAATTATGTAGAGTAGAACAGACAAGGGTGGGAGAAAATACAGTGGGGAGGGAGTGATCCGTCTCAGCAACAGCATCCGCCTCCACTTCAAGTTTACATGGTTATTTTAAAAAAACAAGTCAATATGACTTTGTTTTGTGTGGTTCGTGGACCAAAGTGAGAGTAAATGCAGACAATTTCCTTGTAATAGTCAGTGAAAAGTTGGTGTAATGTAAATGGTGTATAACATATATGAATGGCTCTTTTTTGGGGGGGAGGCGCATCCACTTATCGCCTCTATACAAGAGTTTGAAGGAGTGTTTTAAACTTGTGGTTTAGCCCTTTTCTATATAATACCCATAACTAAACAGCTTCATTATAATTGTGGTATTTCTTGATTAAACCACAGCTTGTGACTGAGATATGTTACTATTTCATAGAGAGTAAAGTGAAGCCTTATTCTTAAATGTTCACTGTTTAACCGAGAGGACCTATTGACATTTAATATGAAAAGACCCAATCTGCATGGTGATGCATTTCGTCCCTGCCTGAACATTTCTAAAGGTTAATTTATGTTATTATCCATTCACTACATGTTTGCTAAAGGGCCAGAGGAGACTGACACAGAGACCACAAATCACAGATGCTGTGCTGCAGTGACTTACTGCTTTTGAAATCTGTTTCCCTCTGAACCACATTCTCTCTTTTCTTTGTTTTCTTTCAATCTGTGCAGTGACGAGTTGATGGAGGAACCAGTGAAGCGCCACTCAGATGCCATCTTTACAGACAATTACAGCCGCTTCCGCAAACAGATGGCCGTCAAGAAGTATCTGAACTCGGTCTTAACAGGAAAGAGAAGGTGCAAATCATTCCCCATTTTCACCTGTCCATCCCTTTTTTAGCACACATCCATACCTGGTTAATTTTAGTCTATTGTGTTATGCTTTAAAAACACTGCTCTAGTGTATACTGATCTAGAGAGACTTTTAAAATTTCAATGCTTCAGTTTGGACTTCACACTCACCACAGTATTGTTGATCCCTGAAGTCAAATTTGGTAGCAAAAGGAAATAAACTTTACTGTTTAAAACAGAGCAGCTGTACAGTGTGTACAGTAAGAATGCAGCTAAAAGCTTTTTCATGTTGACTTTAATTCTCGATTTTGTTTGTTGCTGCTTGATCAATTGATTCCTGCAGCTGAAAACCAGACAAACTGGGCCAAACTGCCCAAAACCCCAACATCAGTGTTTCAAACATAGAATTGCAGATCTAAAATGGACCATGATGCAACAATTGCTTATTAGCTCATTTGTCAGCTAGTGAGGCAAATGGAGCCGACAGAACTGTCACCTAAAGACCTTTGTAAAACTTAAGTGTAGGGTCAATGCTTTTTTTTCCCCAACATGTGCTCCATTTTATTTTCTGTTTAGTTTTTTCCATAATTATACATTGAAACTTTTGTATTGATAAGATGTTATGGAATAAAACTTCTCATATGTAATTGAATGAACAGCCTAGAAGATCCTGGAACCAGTGACACAGAGGAGACCAGGGATGAACCCAACACCTTCCAGGAGAGTTATGACGACATCAACATAGATCACCTCCTAAACAACATTCAACTGGTACATACACACACACACACACACACACACACACACAGACTCATGTTACTGTTACATTTGTAGCACCCATTGACATATTGTAATTACTAACCCAAACCGTAACTCATTCATGGATTACTGAAATGGAGTCACGAGCATGCACATGCAGAGAGGGTGTCCCTAGGGTCTCAAACGTCTGCCCTTTTCCAAATTAATCAAAGGTGTCCTTCTCAACATTAACCAACCCTCTGGAATCTCAGCTATTGTCTTGTTATTACTAATGCTGTAAAAAAATCAGGATTGTTTAGAATTTTCTCAGCACAACATTGATTATCTGAATGTGTTTGTTGCTGTGATCCGTGCTATTGTATTTCACCTTCTCTACTGTTTCATTTTCTGCAGCCACTTTGAGGAGGGGCCCACGCTCGAGCGTATACCTCAAGTCATCCTCATCAAACCACCTATCTGGAAAATGATGGAGTATTAATCTAAAGGACATTTGAACATCAACTCAGCCTATGATGATGTGTTCTTCACTGTGGTTATATATTTACCCATCCACACACTACATGTTTACACTGTGTATATATATATAGATATATATAGATATATATATATACAAAATACTAAACACTAAAGAGTTTTTGGGTTGTACAGAGCAACATGCATGTCCATGTTCAATTCGGTCAGTCAGTGATGTCAGCAGGCAGCAGAAGTAAAAAGAAAAAGTACCACACTGACTTTCTTTCAATATTAGTGTTGTTCCATTAACTTTCAGTAAATCCACTTCCTCTTGACAACTGTTTTAAGTAACACCTGTCTTGGTAATTTTCAGTGAAATCTGTCCCATCAGCTGTTTTGACCACTGAATGTCAGCAGATCTCTTTAGCGTACCCTTTCCATTGATTTCCACCCTAGTTAACTTTGAATGGAAAGCAAGAAATTTAATTCTCATGAATATTCACTCATGTAGTTCCATCAAATCCAATTGTCTATCTTTCGTTGGACCAATTACTTTTTCATGGAACAACTAATTAAACTTGTGAACATCATCCTGTCAACTTAAATATTTGACCCACTGAACATCAATGGAATAGAAAATCAATGGCCTCATTTACCTTTAATGGAACAATAGTTGCATAGAATTAGTGATGCATTGATAAGTGATTTTGACTCATTCTAATGTTAACTTTCAATTGATTTACTCTAGTACACATGGAATGATAAAATCTGCTGTGTCAAATTCAACTTAACAGGTGTTTCATTCATTTTCGAAGGTGCAATCATTATGTAAGTGCTCATTAAGTTGTTTTAGAGAATCCAGATGTGGTCTTTTTCTGATAAAAGAATGGAATAGGAGGTACATAATTTGAATGGACACAGATGCATATAATCAATTTATACTAGTCAAAATGTAGAACACAGACATAATAACATAGACCTGCCTTTAGTGCATATAGTGATGTACACCACTCAATAAAAGATGTTGGTTTATTTTTCAAAGCTGAGTCATTTTGTCTGGCTTATTGTTTGATGATCAGAGTTTCAGGACATGCATTTGATCCTTTTGCAGAGTTTAAGTCGCTGATATTTTGCAGATATTTTTTTTTATTTAAGCAATTTTTATTATATATTTTTATTTATAACAGTATCTAGCTAAGAAGAAGCACACTGTACTCAATCAAAGACAAAAAAGATTTTGACAAGAGACAAAATACCAAGCACAAGTGTATAAACTGAACCCTATATTTATTCCGTCTTTGAACATTTATATTTGATTTGTAACTGTTTTCAATTCATTTATAACATCAGGATAAAAACCCGCTGTAAGGAATCATCGTCACTTCACAAATCATCAAAACTATTATTCATTTTGAAAAGGGTCCCAAATATTGCTGCCCCTGGTCAGCTAATCGGTCATTTTAAATTAAAATGTCAAGGAACTGACAACATGGTGACATACACCAATTGAAACCAGCAAGCTCCCTAAATATCTCCCATATGGGTGGCAGTTAATTTGAATAAAATTCAGCGACAGTACTGGGTTAGCACTGAGTATGTTTGTTTTGTCTTAAAATAAAATTACTTTTTGGCTGATTTAAGTGCATCCGTCTTGCCAGGTGTCCCTGAAACAGGTTTGAGATGCCCTGGGAATAAAATATTCAATTTTTACCCTGGTAAAAAGGAAATTGTGCTGATAAAAAACGGTATTAAAATCTTACGAATGGGACATACTTATATTTGTTGATGTGCTTATGTTAGTAGTCCTCATCTGTTCAATGTTGCATCTTGCAGTTCCCAAAACAGTTTATGAGTAAACTATATAGGAAATGTATTACTTACATTAAATAGAAATTATTTTCTTTGCTTTGTCCAAAAAGCCTGTGATTGAAAGTACACAGTATGGTGGGGTTAAAAACAATGAAGATGTGTCTATGGACATATCTGCTGAAGACTGAAAGACTGAGTGACATTAGTATGAAATTGGCTTTAGGTAGGTTTTTCTGACTGAAACAATGAAGAGAATGGTAGTACTTTTCATCTTATACTTTGGCCATGTGCAACCCTGAAAGCTTGGTGGAAAAGATTTTAACAGATTAGTTTATTTAAAGCTCTAAGCAAGAAGTTCCAAATCTCTGCAAACTGTATAATTTTGGAACCAGTGAATTAAATTCAAGACTCTGGCTTCTTCTCCTATTAACTGAGATGGACTGTCCTTCTCTGAAGTGCCCTTCTTTACATTTTTTTAATAAAATGCTCATAATGACAAACTTTTGGGGAGAACAAGAAATGAGTTGCAGAAACTAAAACAGATGAACTGGAGCTTCAGCACCATGGACAGCGACACCTACCCAGCAGTTGTACTCAGTTTGCAAACAGTTTTGTACGTGTTCTAGTTTTCTGTTCCATATATTTTCTTATTCCAAATCCCTGTTCCATATATCTTCTTATTCCAAATCCCATTGTATAAAGTCCATCTCTTAAACATCTGCTTCTTTTAACAGCTAGGAGTCTCTGTATAGGAAAGACTTTCTAATGAACCTCCAGAACACATGCAACTAAATGACAGTGGACAATATTTTTTCAGTTCTAAATGTTCTCATACAGTTTAGACAGGTCCAGAGATGGTCCAGCTACTGCCAAACCTGCTGGCTTTGAAGGGAAGTTCAAACCACCTGCAAGTGTTCACATGCAATAACATTCTCTGTTTGATACAATGACAAATGTTTAATCTGGTAATGTTTAGAGTTAGGCAGCTTAACAATTATATGAAGTTATGGTTAGTTCTGAATCAAACAAAGATGGTAAGCAAAAAAAAAAAAAGGAAACTGACAGTTGTTTTCATCAACAAGCCCATTAAAAGGCAAAAATAACATAAGGATTTTGTAGTTTATTTTGAGTCAGTCCCATGTATATTGTCTATACATTCGCGTATTCATGTGTATTTATCTGTAATCAAACCAACCCAATGCAGTACTTTCTCCCGTTTGACTTAATGTTTTAAAAAAAAACAGTGGGTCCATATTCCTGAGCTATTAAAAAAAAAGTTTTGTCTTCATCAGGAACCAATGGATATGTCTTTTTAAAGGAAATAAATATTTCCAGCTTCTTCCTGAAAAGGTTTTTGCTAGTACATATCCATATTAGGGACGTCAACACAGGCTTGGCTGCAATACAATATGATTTGTTACAATATGATATGAATCAGCGGTTAGAAGTCTAATTTTGGTTTCCACCACATTGCTTGTACTTACACTGTCCTTCTATCTGACTCCATGCATGAGTAACCACAAGCTAAGAAAAGCTCTTAACAGTACTGCTCTTTATAGTACATGTTTAACAGCTTGGGTGATAATATGTACATTGTACTGATGTAATCACAGTGTACCCTTCAGAATCAATGTAATATTACACCTTTAGTTCACACTCATTCAGCTTTCACAGTTTTATTGGAAGTTGGCCACATTGGATGCTGCTAATGGACTGCAAGCCAGTTGTGTGACGTCTAAAGGTTTGAGCGTAGCCGTGATTTCAGTCATGTTGCGATGCTTCACACCATTAGCAGTCTTCTCCAACTGTGAGTTATCCAAAGCTCTGCTCTGTAATAGTTCCCACTGTAGGAGAAATGTTCACCAGACAGAGCAGAGGAAGGATGTTTAGGTGCAAATTGGTGGTTTCTTCTCTGTTTATCCCCAGTTTTGTGGCATTTACAAGAATTAAAAGAAACCATTTAAGCGAACTGGGGCCCATATGCATAAATGCAAAGTTTAGATTGTTTTCTGTTTTTGAACATTTCTATTTGAGTCAGCCCTAATGCAGTTAAAGGAAACATTTCCATCTCCCCTGTACGTTTTTACTGTATATGAAGCATATTTTTCCTTTTATTGATCTATTTCTTTCGTACTCAGAGGGCTGCCGCTGTTCCATGGACACTAACCTGCACCATTTATGTGAAGAAGTAGCAGCAGGTGTTGAAGATGCCACCAACTGGCAAAAAAATGAATAGCTACTGCAGTTCTCTACCTGCAGGCAAAGAGTGTTGCATTTGTTTGTGTGTGTCTGTGTGTGTGTGTGTGCGTGTGTGTGTGTTTGTAGCTGCTGCTTTTCATACTTTTAAAATTATCTGTAGATCTGATTTTAGTCACATAAACGTCCGTGTTAAGTAATGCTTATGTTTACCTGTGCTATCCCCAGGCACTGTTCCAACATTGCCGCACAATTAATTAGAGGTCATGCGAGCGGGGTTTCCTACAAATGGCTGCATTCTGGTGTAAAACATATTTCCTCACTCCATCCGTTGTGACTCACTTTGTTTACAAGTGTAAAAATGGCAGCGGAAATTTGACTCATAAATGTCATAAGCAATGTTCTGCAGGGCTGGACCCACATCAAACGATCACATAATTAGACAAAGTGTCACTTTTGTCCCGCTTTTAAAAAGATGGGGTCAAGAACATACCTTGTTTTCGTAATTGTTTCTTTTTGTTCGGGGACACATCTTAGAAATTGTTTGGAGTTACTGTGAATTGACATTGTTAACTTCCATGTACTTAAGTGCAAATAAAGTCATCAAACTTTCCTTTTCATGCATAAAATGTGGACAGTCACTTTTTATGTGATGTGTGCACAACTTTAAACACAAGTAGCCTGCACATAATCAACATGTGGACATCTTTTTATGTTTATGTTTTAGTGCATGGCCTTGTGTGTAAATGGTTTAAATGGTTTAAATGGTTAAATGGTTAAATGGTTAAATGGTTAAATAGTTAAAATGGTTGCCCCAGAGTACATTAGGTTTTTTCATTACAAAAAACTCGAAACAGGGCACTACGTGTGTTTTTGTGTAAGGACTGAGATTGTGTATACACACCTGTGTGTGTCCACTTATCATGACATTTGCGATTACTACCTGCATGGTAGGGAGGCTTTACTTATTAACTCTCATCACTGCTGATCTTAATGGACCACATCGAGTAAAAACAGAGAAAGAGAGGGCTCCAGCCTTTCAAGCCAAGCGCTACGTGTGTGTTTTATTTCATTTATTACTTTTATTTCATTTATTTTTACTCCTCTAGCTGGGTTTTTTTCTTACTTATTGATCAGTAGTTTGTATTTGCTATTTTCTTGGTTTGGTGGATGTTCTTTTCCTTTCTTTCTAATTTCAGATTTAACAATGTGACACAATTTTCCTATGGGATCAATAGAGTTGTTGAATCTTGAATCTTGTGTTCCCACTTAAGCTGAGCTCCTCCTAGGCTGAAAGGCTCGAGCATCTCTGCTGAAGAAACACATACAATAGTAGATGTGCCATGTAAACAGTGTTACACAAAAATCACCTCATCAACTTGTTGTACTTATATTTTTAGACATTACTAATCACTCATAACTGAGTGAAGTAAAATAACTGAGCAAAGCTGTTATGAGTAAATTTCAGATTGTTCACTGTGTACAAAATTATATATTGTGTAAGTCCTGAATGATGAATGTACAAATGTACATATGTAGTAGTAGCTGTTCTGAAGGATTTTTTAAACTTAAGTCTAGTTTTCTAATCATATGGATTTCTCATCCAGGTTGTCCTCTTAAGAGCATTATCTCGGTTCATCTAGTGACTGTTCTGTTGTTTACGATGTTGGATTATAAAAAAAAAAAAAACAAACATTGGAAAATAAAATAAAATGTAAACCATTTCCGCCCTTTAAACATATACATAAGGCTGGAATCAGCTGGAGGAGTAATCATATTGAAGGTAAAAAGCACAGGAGCTGCAGTCTTACTTCCTACCAGCCAAAACACTATAAACTTGCTCATATGGCAGCACTTTATATGGCATACTTTTTTAGATTCAAGTCCTCAGTCCTGACTTGATTCACTTCCTGCTTCTTTCTTGTTTCCCCAGGGGCGATCGAGTGACAGGTTCATTTGGGAAGCTTTTAACCGTTAAACCGTGGTGACAAACAGCCAATCGACATGTGGAAGTCAGTGCACATCAAGATGATCAACGTGAAAAACACATAAACACAATCACAGCTCACCTCACTTCTTCTGTCCTTGGGATAAAATCAGCCATTTATGCAGAAAACTAGTGACCTTATAATGATTAAAAACTAAGAATAGTGGCAGAAAGACGTGGTGAGAAGGAGGGAGACTGGGATAAAACATGCATTTTGTTTACCTTATGATATGTAAGAGGATGTTTTGCATTTTGTGACATAACATTTATTACAATGTTGCATAGAGCAAATTGCTCTATGAGGCTCAACAGCATGGGAGGTTTTAGCCACTGTGGTGCACCAGCACTGGATGTTTAGTACCACACACTCACACACACACACACACACACACACACACACAAACGCAGTCACCTCTAATGACTTTTTTACAATTAGCAGCAGGTCTGATTGTGTTGGGGATATGTCTCTGTGCAGCAGCTGATCAATAAATCTGCCAGATAAATGATCCCAAGTCACTGAGGGAGCGAAAGGCCAAAGCACAGATTAATCATCTGCCATCCCAGTGACATCAGCAGGTTTGACGTTTTACAAAGCAGTCCATCTAATTCCCTCTTCACAACATTTTCTGACTTATTAGGTGTACAGCTCTTCTCACTCTGCTTTTCAACACATCCAAGGCTCTTCTTTAAACCACAGATGTGTTACTTCTGGGGGGCATTGTTTTTTTTTTTTTACCAATTTCTCACATTAAAGTGAACACACACAAGCACATCTCAACAATAGATCCCTCTATCTTTCAGCCTCCCACCAACTAGTAGTGAAAAAGAATGATAAACAACAAAAACAAATTGTAAACAAAATGAACATTTGGAGAAATTACTACTACTAGATTATTATAAACACTACTGAAGAAATGTGCTTCACTTCCCTGCACTTACCTCTGTTTTCATTCCACCTCCATCACATGAGCTAACTGTCCACCTGCTCATCTACTGTTCATTGTTCCATTACTTTCTTAGTATACACACTACCTTGAGTAAGTAAGTAATTAGTAGTCAATTCTTTTCTTTTCTAGTCTGTTTACTAGTTTGTGACCTACCTGACTCTTACCTCTGTTTGCCTTTTCATCACCTAATTTGTTAAGGAACAGGATCTGAAAAGCAGAAACAAATGGAGGCTATGTTTAAGGAAAATTTGAAGTATTACCCTAACCCCCTAATGTATAAAAACCAGGTAACATAATGTGTTGCAGTGT
This sequence comes from Channa argus, assembly GCF_033026475.1. NCBI lineage: Eukaryota > Metazoa > Chordata > Actinopteri > Anabantiformes > Channidae > Channa > Channa argus. The sequence goes on from NC_090197.1 coordinate 34,093,303, forward strand.
CCTCCAGCACACCAACATTTGGACTGAAGTACATGCCACAATTAAATACTGCAATTTGAGTGTTTTCCCAGAACTGGAGGGTTTTTCACCTAACAGGACATCCCACCGAAAAGAATTACTTTTCATGTAATTGGGATGACATGTGAATGAAAGTCGACAGATGTTTACATGCGTCATCCCAACAAAGTACACACACACACACACACACAGCAATTCACATAGAGAGAGGCGAGACAAATGGGTCGTCCTGCAAATGTCAGAGGTTACCATTTAATGTCACTGATCCTATTCACAGCTCCACGGCTCTTCTGAACAAGTGCTGACTGATTCAATAAACACCTTTTTTAAAAAAGGTTATCAGAGTATCAGAGAGACCCGAGCACATTAAAAGCACATTTACAACACATAACAGTGACAATACGAAAAATGAAAAATGTTGCTGTTTTAATGCTTTATGAGTATCTTAAGCATTTTTATCTTCTGTGCCATGAATTGCTATAAAGATTCTATTTGCCGCTAATTAACTGCCTAGAACTTATATATTCCCGCGCGTTAGTGTAAAGTTGGAGAATCACAAGACAAATAAACAAAACAAAAATAAATAATAATAAACAATAAGGCCAAGCTGGGATTCTGCAGGTTTCATCATATTTAATATAAAACCTAAGAATATTTTGTAAGTGTGAAAGGAATGGAATGTAAAAACAACAAGTACACTGTGGTCTAAAGTTATTTATGATGAAATCACATAAATAAAATAAATAAAATAGCTCCAAATAATATTATAAATTAATTTAATGTTACCGCACATAATTACCTGCATGGATGTAATAATTTATATAAGATTTGTTAAAACTGATACTTGCTCACTTTGCGCTAATCAGTTTCTCAGCACGTGTTTGCTGCAGGTTTGATGATGGCAGCTGAAATGCCACAAAAAGGATTAAACAATTTCCTGCACGACAAAAACATTCTATAGCTAATATTACATCTTACAACAAGTAAAAGGAAACACCTGTGACTTTGTATGTTTACATTTCTTTTACTACCTTTTAAGAACTTTTGGAAGTAGCTAAGTACAGTGCTTATTTGACCTTATAGTGGCAGTCCAAAAATGCTAGATCCTATACTGATGATGCATTTTTGAGGCGACGCATCCTTTTTTTGGACCTTTCTTCTGTCTGAATAATCTTCACATCTTTAAAAACATTTAAACACTCCATATGCTGTACATGAAACAAGGTGAGGAGCCTGAGAGAGGGAAAACAACAGTGCCCTCTGGTGATAAAATGTAGGACTGAGTCTGAATTGTCACATAATCTGACTGAGGACTGTGGATTATAGTTTTACTAATAGGTGTGATGCAGTGCTGGAAATAAAACCTTGACATTAAGAATTGGAACAACACATTGGCACAAAGCAAAACTCTGAACTGTGGGCTAGGATAACAGTATGTTTGAGGACGATCCCTACAATTAACACATCTATAAATTGGAAATTTGTTATTGTTAGCACAGCAGGTATTGTACATTATACTTACAGTACAATATTATCCATTAAAAACTCTTAATACACTATGTTTATTAAGCATGGGCTTTTGAAAGTTCAGTTTTATTGATCTCCTACAGCATTTGTACTTGTTAAAACATGTAATTTATTGATTTATTGATGTCAGTTGAATGACTAATCCTAATAGATCAGTTATAAAATACAGTTTTGGGTTGCAAGGCTGTGTATGATCCTAATCCACTACGACACTTGGCTTCATAGTTTATGGAATTGGTTTTAAAAAGTGCCTACAGTGGATAGTTTTACCACCTACCTTCCGGAAAAGCGCTGTACGACATCTTGTCCAAACCATGTAATCGATAAACATTTTACTAGCTGTTACAACAGGCTTAGATTACAGAATCAGGGCTGATTATTTATTTTCCCACAAATGTCCCTTTTCTCAGTTTACAAGTGTCTGTGACAACTTAAAATATTAAATGGCATACCAACACAAGCTTATTATAAATTCAGTGGGTAATATTGAACTGAAATGAACCTAGATTATTAAAATATATGATTGTAAAGTCATGTTTGTTTTTTACATTACTTCAGGGAGTGATACACTTATGTAAACTTGAGTAAAATCCAGATTAGGCCAATAACTGTGGCAGGTACTAACAGGCGTCAGCTCCATAAGACAAATACACAACTTTACAAAGTCTGATGGAGCCTCACAGTCCAACATGTCAGCGTTTTAAGGGCAATTCTGGTCCTACGTTAATATAATCTAGAATCACATCTTTCCACAATTATTTTTAAATGCAATATTATTGATTATTTAAGTCAAGTCAGTTATGAAACAGGTTTCAGAAAAACTTGCAGCTCAATTAACTGTCCACTGCTCAAGAAAATTACATTTGTCACTTGGGGTTTGTAAATATATAAAAGTGAAAATCATCAAGGCTCTTATGAGCATTACACCAGTTAAGCCAAAGTTAAAACTGCATTAAGCTCTGAGATAGAAGATGCAAAAACAGATTTTTTTAAAGATTTTATGAAATTCGTATTTACAGCAAAAACAGTCAAAAATTTATACAATAATCAACATTTATTTAAAAAAAACAAACAAGAAAAATAACTATTTAAAAGTGAAAATAGAAAATATTTACAATCATTTCATTTTAAAACATAATGTTTACATTTTAAAGCCCATTTTCTTTCTTTTTTGGCATCAGATGTTTGTCGATCACAGACAACAGTTTTTGCCAGATGACACTGATTGTCCCAGTAATTTTAAACAAGTGCTCCACTCAGTTGTATAAATTTGGTAAACATGGTGATTCGTGTATCAGTTGTATTACCATTGCACAATAACAGGAGCCATTTCCTGGCAGAGCTCATGTAAAAACTGTTCCTCAGTGTTCAAACTACTGAAAAGGTAGCCAGTGTAATAAAGGATGACGCACACAGTTGAAGGCAGTAAATTAGTAACATTAATAAAAATCTGTCAAAGGCGCCTGATGTTCCTCTTGCTGTGAGCACTCCCTGGTAAGATCGTGGTCGCCTTGGAGGATCGAGGTTGTACAGTTCTGCATGGGGTCGAGCCATGAAAGGCCTCCTGGCAGCGGGTGCAGAAGTCAAAGAGACAGCTGGAGCGTGTGCATGTGGCTCTCTGAGCCTTAGCCAGATGTGTCGCTGGTGAGCCGCAAAGCTTGCATTGACGCAGGGACTCATGCTGCTTGAGGCTGCTAGCGACCTGAAAAAAGAAATAAGAAAAATTATGTAAACTTTTTTCAGTTTTAACCTAAACAATGAAATGACCATTTGTGGTTTTATGACAGCTTAAACTTTATCTCTCAGTGTTGTTTAAAAAACACTGGAAATGTTAAGCAAATTTCAGTGTGGTGCCCCTAATATGCCTTCATAGAATAATCAGTAAAGTTAATCAGCAGCTCCTGAATCAATTGTTCAAACACAAATGCTAAGTTGGATGGTTCCAGCCATTGAATTTTATTCAATTCACTTATTCCTTTTCACAATTAGTAATTTGCATACATTTAGGTTTTGGACATTCGTCTGAATCACCTTTGTACTTTAGGAAAATATAAAGATGTTTTTTAAATCCAAATAACCAAAACAGAAAAAAAAAAAGTCAGACTCTTAGCTACAGTCTGACTTTACATACAAATACTCACCTGCACATATTCACTCAACCGGGAGATGGGTGCACCACCCTTCTGAGAGGTCCGTCTCTGGACCTTGCAGCCTGGGGTGGACGCAGAAGAAGAGGACGATGTTGATGTTGATAATGATGACTGAGTACTTGAGGAGGCCAGGTTCTGCATGCAGGACAGGACCACCCTGGACACAGCCGCATCTCGTGTCAGACCACAGCCCTTTTGCCTCTGAGAGCTTCTTGACTCCTAGAAGAGGAACATGAAAAAGCCTCATTTAATATTACAAAGCTTTTTGACCCAGTATACTGCACATGCACTGGACTTCAGCTTGGTATTCTTCTCACGTTCTCTTCCTTTACTGTTTAATGTGTCTTTACAATACATTTTATTTAACATATAGATTCTATATGGTTCTTAAAGCCATGAAGTGCTGAAATTAACATTTAAAATGTATATATGGACTCTTTTTACATGAGCTGGCTGAACAGATGAGCCTGTTAAGCCAATACAACACAACTAAGTGCCCTCCCGTAATGGAGAGGGGGACTGGATCCAACAAATCATGTTTTCTTGTCATATTTATCATGACTACACATTTTATTACTGTTGTAGCATCTTATTTTCTAATCCAACTTTTGACCATCATCAGTCTTATGTCTCCCTACCATAACTATTTATTCTCTGAACTGCTCACCATAATATCACTGTTTACTATAAAGCTCTTTCTATTCATCTTTAGATTTTCTTTATTCTTACGGATGACGTAAGCTTTTTTTCTTTTCCCTTTTTTTGCTAGTGTTGTTATTTACTTTTTTAGAAGGAGAGAGCAGCTATAACAAGGCAAAGTAATCTCTGAGAATAATACAGTTGTTTGATTCTTAAAATTTTCATCGTTTTTACAATCATTTTATTAATTTTTTTTTTATATTGGCACAATTGTTCTCCATGCCTGTACCTACCAACATGTTTCTTTCGGGTAATTTCTAGGAGGTAAGATGTGGTGTGATGATAGGAAGAGTGTTGACAAGAATCCAATCACAGTCATCAAAATGGCAAATTCTTGCACAACTCATCTTCTGTTTTTAAAATGTAAGCACACTTGCAGGTTTGTGCATGTTATCTCACCCAGAGTGCCTCCTCAGCTTTTGTACATCTTCTCAGAGCTAAAGTGTCCTCACAGATGATCTTTTTCCACGTCCTGCTCACTTTCTTACAGCTGTAAGGTGAGAAAAATGAACACATGGTGAGTACAGTCAAGTGTAGAGTGTGTATTTTTCTTTGGATTAATTTCCATAATTGCTATCTGAAGAGATTATTATTATCATTGTTATAATCATAAAAGAAAAATGGTTACTAGGAAGAAACCTGACAAACTAGGACAAGGACAAGCATCGACATTAAACGTCCCTATGTATAATAGGGTTTATAAATTAACTTTTAATAAGACATTAAAGTATTAGACAGCTAATAAGACAGTAAAGTATCAGGTTTGGGCTAAAATAGAAATGTATAATATATCATGACTTTTCTACTTGTTTTGTTGAAAATATATAAAATAGAATCTGTCGCCAGAGAGGGACCTTCAGTAATCTTGAAACAGAATTGAATTTGCATGCTTCCCACATGTGACCCTCTCACTCCACAGAGTACATCCTCTGTAGCTTACCTTATGAGGTCCAAGTCTCCCAGCAGGGTGAGTATGTTGGTCAGGATGCTTCTCATGTTCCTAGACAGCAGAGATGTAAACATGTCAACATACTCCAGACCCATATGTCCTCCAATTACACGATCCAAAAGATGATCCTCTGCCAATTTTGTGACAATGCTCCAGTCATACCTGGTGCACAGAAAAAACAGTTTCATTGCTGTTAAGTAATGAACATTTTATAGCCATATCTTGAACAAGTGAAACAAGGAATTAAATGTGAATGTCAATGGGTAGAAGTTAGTCAGAAATTTAATGAGATTCTACCTCTTATTCCTCCGATACCCCTTTTCAAGCTCTTCACACACAGCCCTCTGGAAATTCAATATGGGTAGATTGGGGTTTCTGTGATTGTCTGAAGGTGTGGATGAAAACGAACTTGCTGCTGTTTTCCTCCTAGGACGATCCACAGGAGTGGAAGCTGCAACCAAAGACACCGGACGGCCATAATATGGTTTTCCTTGACATTTTGAAGGAGAATTATTCGGGGATATTATCTGTTCTTGGTGTGCAGCATAAGCCAGAAACTGAGATTTTCCATGCACGTGGTCATCCTCCTCAGAACCATGCCAATCGTCAATCTGACTGTTGTGTAGGGACATGTACCCACTGTCCTCAAATCTTTCATCTAGAGTCCTTTCAAAATTCTTACTGGCGCTATTTTCCTTATTGTGGGTTGCTCTAGAGTCATTGTTGAGAGAGGGAAGCACTGTGGTCACAGAAGCAGGGGGGCACTGAGATTTGATAGGAATGGGGTCTTTCACTGGGGAAGCTTTAGGGTGAAGCATCTTGGACTCTGCAGCGGAGGTCTTCTCTGTGTTGCTGGGCCTGGTAGCTTCGTAACGAGCGTATTTCATGATGCCTTTTTTTAACGGCTGAACATACGCACTGTGCAATGTGTAGAGTTCTGAATAAAATAGATACATCAAAGATTACGTTAGGTTTTATACACCACATGTGACTAAAACATCATGCTTTATTTCGCGCAAGCCACGTTTGTCTAACTACACCGTGACTAAATTTGCCAAATGAAAATAGAAATAGCACAGAACTAGTTAAATTATTATTAGATTGTAAGGTTAAGCTTTGAATACAGTTTTGAAAGTGTTCCGCCAAATATTTTGCGAGAGAAATACTTATTTTTGGCGCGATGCAAATTTGGCGGAAATTGTAGCACTGATGCGAATCTTTGGCAAACAATAAAGGCAATATTAGCGTTAGTGTTTAAACAACTCCGATGGCATGACTGTATGATAGTGCTTATTAACATGGGAATGTTTCGTGTTTAATAATGGGAGTTAACGTTACTGAAATGCATTTTCGCGCGTAGGACTGCTTTTGTGACTATGAAACTAACGCTGTTTACCGGTTGATATTATGCAACCATAGAGCTCTGCAAAGTTACTCTGAGATGCAGCACTACTTAGCTTCGGTGCATACATTTATTCCCTATTTGCCGGTAATTGCCCAACCTGAAAACGTTCAATATGTAACGTTAGCTGCTAGCTAATGGCACGAATTATAACCAGATAAATGTTAGCCATTCGGATACTGGGGCATATGAAGTAAACCTTCTTACCTTACTCGTTTGATAATGTCACTATCCAGAGGCTGAGCTTATGTTCCTCTTTTAACCCGCGGAGCAGCCACACTATCACCATTACTATCTATAGAAATCCGCCAGTTTCCTCTTCTTATTTGAATTCCGTGCGCAGAAGGCGCAAGCCAATCGCAGCTAAGTGGGTGTTTGTCTCTTTAAACCACTAACAAATAGGAGAAGAGATTTTTAGCCCGTTGACGTCATGACGTCCAGGGCAGTCTGGTTTTTCCCACCCGACGTGAAACAGATGATCTGCCTCTGCATATTCAGTTGTAATGCTTTAACCTAGAGAGTTGAGCCATAGAGAGTTGCAGCCATTTAGCCTCACAGTTACTGAGGTAACTTTGTGTGAGACTTGAAGATGTTTCAATTCTCTTTCTGAATTATGTCTAGAATGTCACTGTTTACACAGAAGAGCTAAAGATTTGCCATTCGCAGGACTGTTCTCTTCACACACCCCTACTAGGAATGCGTGAAGTCGCTTTCATTGAAACCAAACCCGACTGAAGTTGGGGGATGTGTAGTTAAGATACAGTTCCTATTTTGTTTTACCTAAAACTTTTTGCTTTCATTCAACAGGCTTTGGTGCGGATTGCAGGATAAGAGAAAATGTTTGTAAATGACTGGGGTTTTTCTCACAGTGAATAAGCGGAAAAAACGGAACATCTGAAAGAAGAACGGAACAAAATATTTAAGACCAGCAACAAAGACAGTGTGAATTTGTGTCTACATGGGTGAATAGAGGGGGCGACAAAAGGCACGCTTTAAACCCTGATAGTCAACGTCTTTGCATACTGATGTGGAAAATGCTAATTGAATAACATCACAGGGCCAGCCCTGCAAATCCAGAGTTATTTTATTTGGCATGGCAGACAGAGCAGGCATTTGCCCCTGAAAGCCTTAGGTTTACTGTTGAATGCATTTAACATATTCCCAGTTAAGCACATTATTAACTGAAATGCAAAATGGCGAGTTAGTTCCGCATCAATCCGATTAACTGTTGTATAATTGGTTTGTCAATTGTAGTAAATTTTAAAGAAATTTGTAAAAAAAAAAAAAAAACACAAAAAACAAGCCCACATTCCACCTAAATGAGGTTAGTTGTTGATTTCTCTTGTGCTATTTAGAATTGCGTCATTTTTACTTTAATTTAATATGCAGCCTCGTCTTTTAAACATGTCTTTTTCGTGAATCTTCTCGCTGAGGTTTGAGAGGACATGGAATTCGGCTGTAACTGTCATGGGAGAGAATCTTCTGACTGCGCTGCCGTTATTTTGTCTACAGAAGAAGATCTTTTCCCGCTGCGCATGCGTGGCAATTCAATATGTCTGCGCCCTTCTGCAAGGTGGGAAAGGAGCATTACTTTTGAAGCAAACAGTAAAATAAGTAGTAAGAAACTTTGTAGACATTCCCAGTCAATTTAGTTACACCCACACAGATGTTTCAGATAAGAGCAAAAATGTGACGGAGACATTGTACCGTTTATTATTTACCCGAAGATCCAATTCACGTATGCTATCAGGGAATTTCGCTTTGTTGAAAGTTCTTATTAGTTGTTAACGGTATAGGCACAACGTGCTTTATCGCATGGCGAATAACGAGATTGTGGTATGCGATGCCGGAAAATATATTCATATAGTATTTTTGCGTAAGATATTTCAGTTAAAAAGATATGGAAAATCATATACTATTTTATTAAAGCTTGGTCGAATGTTCTTGCCGGACTAAACGGAAGCAGGTATCAAAGCTACACACTTTAGGTTTTTTGTTATATCACCGAGTGACTCTTCCAAACAAATCTGCACACACAATGGCTTACAGACGAGCTGTAAACCTTCTTCCAAGGGGCAAGGAGTCGGTCTTCAGTTTCATGTGTTGTTTTCAAACATCCCCAAACATCATCAACCAGACTAACCGCATCTATAGTCACATCGGCAGAACTGCGAGAACAATTTACACATCAACACCACTGATGGTGGCCAGGTTACTTTCGGTAGAGGAGCTTTTTGCCCGGAGGTCCTTCCAGGAATATCTAAAAAAGATGGAGGCAGAGTACAGTCAATGTTTGAGAGAAGTCAACAGCAGTACAATAGAGGAGCAGTGCAGTCAGGACACACTGAGGAGCAAGAGGATGAAAGTGTCCCTCCTCACACCTCTCATCCAGGCCATCCAAGAGCTGGATACCAAAGTCAAAGAGATCACTGAGACCGAGAAGCTCCTGAAAGGTAACACTTCTGCTACTGCCACACCAGCACAATTAAAGAATTATGGGATTTTGTGGGATGTCTCTGATTATGAAAGTAAAATTTATTATGCAACAATAGACAATTTTCGTCCGTGAAGGATGGGGCAAACTAGATTCAAACATTAGTGTAGTTGCAGGTAAATATTGATAAATTTGCAGATTATTTTTATTATAGGTTGAATCCTCTATGACTGTATATGCAAATCTTTATTGCAACATGTTATGTTGGAAATTGCTGCAATGATTTTTCAGTTATCAAAATAAAAAAACTTATCAACTTATCAATGAGGCAGTCCCAGTTTACTGACTGCTTTTGTTTTTCCTCACAGATGAAGACCCTGCTCTGCGAGAACTGGCGGAGCTGGAGAGAGAAGGCTGTTTGCAAGAAATTCATGATCTCAGACAAAAGGTAGAACAGTGACATTTTATTTTCTAGTATTAAGATAAGCTGCTGCATGATACAGTAACAGAATATAAAAAAGCTTTATGTAAAGGCACATTATCACTAGAACTAATGTTAAAACCACAAGCAAATGGAAATGTTTCAAATTGATGAAATGCTGTTTCTTTGTCAAATCCAAACCTTTTAACTCATTAGATCCTTGATCTGCTGATCCCTGAAGAGGAGGCAGATCTGAGTGACCTTGTCCTGGAGGTGACAGCCGGCATCGGGGGGCAGGAGGCAATGTTGTTCACAGCTGAGGTCTTTAAGTAGTTACTTATTATGTTTAAACTGGTTTTGAGGTAACAGCCCTTTTAACATTCTGTATAGGATAAAGAAAGTGATAGCATAATTATTGAGAAAGAGAGCAGAGAGAACAAGAAATAGACTTTCTAAGTTATACACATAAGGATCAATGTAAATTGGTGCGAGCAGTGAGCCAGAAAGCTAGTCTTGGGAATGCCCCACCTACAGAAACACCATTTGATTGTATATAAGTACAACAGTATAAACAGTTGGAGAAAAAAGGACAATTAAAGAAGTGATGAGGACAGCGTGTTTATAAGCCAGAGAAACTGTATTTACCTGATGACTTATGCGGTCTTCTCTCCTATGAAGGTGTTTGACATGTACCAGAGCTTCGCTCAACTCCATGGTTGGTCTTTTGACATCCTGGAGCACATGACCAGTGAGTTAGGTTAGTGGACACATACAACTGTGATTATAGTCATATTACAGACTGAGAATCACAGTGACTATTTAGTTTGAAGTTATGTGCTGTTTCATTTAGAGGATGGTGGTGGTGAACTAACCATTTCTGTCATCGAAACAGCTCATATACTCGCGATTAGTTTTGTAAGCTTGGTCTGTAAAACAAAAGAAAACTATGAAAAATGCACATTGCAATCCAATCCACAGAATATATGACACAGTATTGAGTTAAAAAGGGAAAAAGCAGCAAATCCTGCTGTTTTACTTTTTGACATTATGACAAACACAAGCAGAGCCCTTTTAAACCACAGATGTCAACGTAGTGCAGAGTGGCCACTGGGGTTTGCCTGCAGACTGAAAGATTGGAAAGGGTTTGTTTTAGAAATAACTCATAATCTGTAACACAAACAAAAAGATTTACCAAATCATGAAAGTGAAAACCGACGTCCTTTTTGACATAATAATCTACATTTCACGACCAGGCGGACTACGTCATGCCTCAGCCAGCATCAGCGGCCCACAGAGCTACAAGAGGATGAAGTATGAAGCTGGAGTCCATCGAGTTCAGAGGGTTCCCAAGACTGAAAAACAAGGCAGAATGCACACTAGCACCATGACTGTGGCTGTGCTGCCACAACCCACCGAGGTAGGATTTCACAACATAAACAGATCTAAACACAGATCACGTTCATATGTGCTGCTTCCTTCTTGCTGATGAAACAACCCAGTTTTCCCACACAAATCATTATTGCGCTCCAGTAAAACTGGACCCCTTTTACTGGCATTTCACTTCAGGAAGATAATGCAGTTATTGTGCATACTTTTGCTTTATAATTTTTTTTTTTTTTTTTTTTTTGGGGGGGGGGGTCTCTATTTCTCATTGGCTTTCACCACAAATTTACGATGCGGGTAAATATAGTTGCTATTCTAACAGTTTCTATTCAATGCATTTAATTTAGATGTAAGTAATTTGTGTTTGTGTGTTTTTGTCAGATCTCTTTCACAATAAACCCGAAGGATCTGAGAATAGATACTAAGAGGGCAAGTGGAGCTGGAGGCCAGCATGTCAACACCACAGACAGTGCAGTCAGAATAGTCCATCTCCCTACAGGTAAAAACATGTTTGATGGTAATAGACCAATGAGCAACCCCAAAGCTGCAGCTCTTGTCGGATTTTCTTGGCCTAAAGTGGTCAGGACCTACGAAAAGTGGGAGAAAGAAAGAAAACTGGTGAGCCGGGTCATGGCAACAGGGTCATGGCTCACTGATGCACAAAGGGAGTGATTCTATGGATGAACGGTTTATTTCTACTTTACACAGGCCACAGGCCAAGCTTTTGTAGTTCTAAATTATTGAACTTTGGAAATGCATCTTCTTCCTCCAGCCATGATATTGGCTGAGCATTTAGGTTTTAAAAATAACTACCACAAATAATATTTTAAAAATTTAGAAAATAGATACACAAAGTCCTTACACTTTTGCCTAAAACCAACAAATCCACTATAATATCACATAATGTTCTAAGGCTCCAACTAAAATTTTATTTAATTGTTAATTAACCTTAATTTATAAAATTATTATTAGATGAGTAGTTTGATCTAGAAATATCTACTTCTTTGCCCATTGGCTGTTCCCTTTCAGGGGTCGCCACAGCGAATCATGTGCCTCCATCTAACCCTGTCCTCTGTCCAAACTACCTCAATCTGGCCTCTCTGACTTTATCTCCAAAACATCTAACATGAGCTGTCCCTCTGATGTCCTCATTCCTGATCCTGTCCATCCTCGTCATTCACAAAGAGAACCTTAACATCTTAAGCTCTGCTACCTCCAGCTCTGTCTTCTGTCTTTTCTTCAGTGCCACTGTCTTCAAGCTGGACAATGTCACTGGACTCTCCACCATCTTGAACACCTTTCGTTTCATTCTCGCTGATAGTCTTTTATCACACAACACTCCTGACACTTCTCCACCCGTTCCAGCCTGCTTGCACTCGCCTCTTCACCTCTTTTCCACATCCTCTGAACCGTTGACCCTAAGTACTTAAAGTCCTGCACCTTCTTCACCTCTGCTCCCTTTAACCTCACCGTTCCACCTGGGTCCCTTTCATTCACACACATGTATTCTGTCTTACTGCGGCTAAGCTTCATTCCTCTGCTTTCCAGAGCAGACCTCCACATTTATAGATTTTCCTCCACCTGCTCCCTGTTCTCACTATAAATCAAAATGTCATCTGTAAATATCATAGTCCACAGAGATTCCTGTCTAACCTTATCCGTCAGCTTGTCCATCACCAGAGCAGCCGTGTAGTGCCAGTCCCAAGCCCGGTAGAAATTGGGGAGGGTTGCCCCAGGAAGGAACGCATCTTGCGTAAAAACTGTGCCAAAACAACATGTGGACTAATTAGCCACTGTGGTGACACTGAACTTGCGGGATAAGCCGAAAGGAAAAAGAAGGAAGCTTAATCAGTGTGTAGAATCATCTTCACAGCTCCATTCATGTGGGACCATTTGCTCACACTCAAGGATGTAAGAAAAATAGAGAAAATGCTTTCAGGGCTGTTTCGAGAAGAAATGAGAGGGTCACACAAGAATAGTTCTATAATATACAGTATATGCAATAGTAGCAGTAATTTTACTTACTTTTACTTCAGTGGACAATTTATTATTACCACATTATGGTACTGTTTCATTCACTGCCAGGTGGTTAATCTATAATAATATAAGTTGATTATACTTTGCATTAAAGTTGCCATTAGCAAAGTAACTAGCAACTAGTAACTAAAGTTGTCAAAACGTTTTTGAAAAATATTCAAATATATACACTACATAATATAATGTAATAGAAGTATAAAGTAAGATGAAATGGAAATGCTAAGTAAAGTAATACTTAAGTAGTTCATTGGTACAGTACTTCATTATATATATATATATATATATATATATATATATATATATATATATATATATATATATATATATATATATTTTTTTTTATTTTATTTTTTTTTTCCAAACCGCAAGATTTGTGTGTGTATGCTAGGTGTGGTTGCTGAGTGCCAGCAGGAACGGTCTCAGCTGAAGAACAGGGAAAAAGCCATGAAGGCTCTGAGAGCGAAACTGTATAGCATGAAGCTGGAGGACGAAACGAGCAAACGCTACAACCAGCGTAAAGTGCAGGTGGACACAGTTTCTTTCTGAAATAAAATTTTATATAATTTTATAATAAGCCAAACCAGTAAAATATATAAAAAGCTCCACATGTCATGTGATCAATATTTTAATCACTTTTTCCTAACCCCATGTCCAGATTGGCTCTAAAGCAAGATCGGAGAAGATTCGAACGTATAACTACGCCCAGGACCGTATAACAGACCATCGCATTGGCAAGACGGTGCATGACGTGAAGAGCTTTCTGCTGGGAGAGGATCTGCTGGATGAGATGAATTCCTTGCTAGAGGAGTTTTCCAACCAAGAGACTCTAATGGAACTGCTAGGAGAAAACAACCAGGAGCATTCATAATTTTGGATAGATTTAAAATATTTTGCTACAGACAAACTTTAGCAGAGCACTATAACTGGGCTATACTCTGCTTTAAATCCTGCAAGGAGAATGAAAAAACTGTGACTTTCTGAAGTCTACTTCACAAGTTAAAAACATGTTTTTTATTACATATGTCACACAACTTTATGCACATAATTGCTGAATCGATGTCAACAACCTGTCTAATAAAACTTCAGTCACTCCATTGACCAGTCATAAAGTGTTACATACAAGGCATAAAAGCAGATACTGCGACTACTCGCAAAAAGTTAGGGATATTTTGGGTTGGAAATTTCAGAATACACCTAAAATGACCATAACCTTTGTAGATGAACTTAATTTGTCCTTCTCTAAACTTTAAAACACACATGTCTAACAATTCAGTGCTTCAGTCTTATTGCATAACATGCTGTTCTCTAACAAGGCGAATAACTGCAAAATTCACAACAAGTCTCTGATCCATGAATCGACCGCGAAATGTTCTGGTTCATTGAAAGTTTGTCCTTAAACAGTCCTCCACATCATGCTGTTCACATTTTGACATCATGAGACCAAGATGACACCCAGACAATTGACAAGTTATTGAGACACTGACATTTGACACAAAGCCACCACTGTTGTTAGCTTTTGCTTGAACAAACTGTTTGAGATGAAGAAATTACTATGCATGCTTCTATTTAAATGCCCTACTTTCATGATATATCACTGTAGCAAGAACTTTTTATATTTTCCATACATTTCACCCAAATACATACTTGAGTTAAGTTAATGCTAATAAAACATCTCAGCCTATTTATTGGTCTATCTCTAGTAAAGCTTTAGATTATTGTCCTGCTGTTGAAGCCAGATGCTCTTTTTGTTTCACTTCCTTGACTGCTTGCATGCCATTTGCATGCAGAATTTGCTGAGTGGAATCTATTCTTCACTATCTGTGTGGTTTCCTGTGCAGCTGGCTGCCTCACAGCCCAAAAGCAGAATATTGCTACCCATATGTTAAAAGAGGTGGCAAATGGTACCGAAGGAAGTGAGTACGCTGTAAGGGGCGGAAATTTTTAACTTGTTAATTTAAGAAATAATGTTTAATGTGTTGTTTGCTGTTAGCAACATATCCTTGCATTAACATCTGAAGAATGGCTCATTTTAATCCCTGCTGCCCACGTACACCCGCTTCCCGTAAAAAAACAGTTTGCCCAGACTACATGTAACTTCTTTAACTACATTACCCATGATGCTCGCCGGCAAAGGCTGTTTAATCGAGTGCGAGTTTATCGTACTGCTCTACTCGCCTACCCTTAATGTCCAATTTTCTCCAAGCCGTCGCATCCTGCCTTCTAGCTCCAGCCCGACCGTTAGCTAGCTAAAAGGGGAGTAGCAAGTCATTTTTTCCTGAATAAATTACGACTCAGTTTTTCAATGTGATGTAATTTTGTTGAATACTTCTTGTGGGAAAATGAGTTTGCGCTTTTCCATTGCCAGTACACCTCCTAGAAGACAAAAACGCGTTTGCAAAGTCGTTTTTTGCACTTCGACCGCGGTAGCTGAACGGGTTTAGGAAGTCGGTTCGTTTTAACAAGCGAGGGGTTCAGCTTTCCTCCGCTGCCGCTCACGGAGAAAGGATTAAGACAAAGCCACTCAGATGTTGGACGGTGGAATTGAGACGTTTCTTTACAGCGAGTTGGAAAACTGAATTATCAAGGTGAACATCGTTCGTGGAAGTGCCAGTATTGAGTGAAGCGGTAGGGTCTATTTTTGGAGGGCGAGATTTGGATCTCGCATCGAAGGAGGGGTGGGGGGTGTGCGGAGGAGGAAGACCCGCAAAGAAGAAGCGACCTAGGAATAAATAAATAAATAGATAAGAAAACCTGATGCCAGTGATGGCAAACGAGCCGGTCATCCTAAACGTCTATGATATGGTGAGTAGGGAAGTAAAAATGGATGGTTTCAAACTTTTCTGCCACTTTGTCAGTCGTGTTTTGGCTTACACATGCCAACCAAGCCTGGACGCATTGCCAAACGTGGTTATAAAAAGATGATTCGAACCATGTTTACCTGTTGTTGTTTTTTTTTTCTTTAAGAAAGCCGCTTTTAGAAAGGTTTTTCACTACGGTGAAACCACTTCAGTGCAACCCATCATACAATATCCCAATAAAGACACCAAGGTGAATACAAGCAGTCTTCCAAAGTGAAATTGACAAAGCAATACGAAATATTATGAATTAATAAAAACTGTAAACCAATAAGTGAGTCACATAATCATAGTGGTCTTAAAATACTGGCTTTACATCATCAATAGTAGAGCAAAACTGTCCAAAGCTGCTGTTGCAAAAACAGACTGACACAAATCAAACATTGACTTAAGGCCCCATTTCTTTAATAGTTTCCTTTTTATATTAATTCAGCCATGTCTGTAAACAAAGCCGTGTTTTGTTTACTCAGCAACACAGCAGGAAATCATGGGACTCCAAACCACACTGCTGCTGAACTTTACCAGCAGTAAACTGAAAATAAGCTGAAAATGTAAATGGATTTTTATTTTTATTTTAATTTTTTTGGTTACAAGTTAAAGGCAGAGGTTGCGTTTGAGTCACCTAATGTCACTGTACAGGAGTGAGTCAGTGGAGAAGATGTGCTGGAAATTGAATAATCTGTTGATGAATCATTGATTGATATGGATCCCCTGAGATAGGCACATTGCACTTAAACTGGGAATTGTTCCATTTTGGGTTATAAATCAGGCAGGGGTACTGTGTTTGGAATAATGTTCCTTGAGATTGACATTTACATTTAGTCATTTAGCAGACGCTTTTTTCCAAAGCGAATTACAAGTGAGGTACAAGGCAGCAAAAATCTAAGTAAAGGACAAAACTTCAAAGCAAAGTCCTATCAGAAAAGTGTTTACATTTCATGAGATGCAAGAAGGAGCAGAAAGTTCGGTGTCTCGTTTCACCATCGTAGGATCATTGCGCTAAAGGGTTTTGCTTGGTGTCTTCTGTGTGGTGCTGGGACAACCAGACGTCGTTCGTTGGCAGACCGCAGCGGACGGGAAGGATTGTAGACCTGAATGAGGGAGTTGAGGTAAGCAGGAGTTGGGGTGATCACCCTGTAGGCAAGAGACAAAGCTTTGAACCTGATGCGAGCAGCTAAAGGAAGCCAGTGTAGAGATCTGAAGGTGAATCATTGATTGACACTTGGATACTGGAAAACAACAAGTTGCCATAAATGCTCACCAGGCTGTTGTTTCTCCTGGTGCATCTGACTGTTTTTGTCTTTTAGTGGATCTCCAATAAAAGTTCTTTGTTGCCTGTGCATCACAAATCCAGTTATATTCATTTCATCTGAATGTGGCATTTTTATTCTCAGATGAGAATGTTGCTCTTGTTATCGGTTCTACCACTGCAAACCTTCTGTTTATTTTGCAGTAATTGCTGATGGTTAATATGTCATCACAGTCCCCTGGTCAGAAGGTTGGAGGCTGTTTGGCGCTGAAGAATCATTAAACTGTGAAACATGTTTTCTTCTTCAATAATACTACACTATATATAGTAGCATACATGTGTTTATGAAAACAGGACTTGGCTTTGGTAATTATGTTTCCAACTCATATTTATCTCCATAATTACTATATTTGTTTCAACCTGTTCATACCTTCATTCTTTTGCTGGCTGTTTTTTCACATCCTCTTCTCTCATACCATTTTCCTTTTCGCAGTCCCTACTCTACCTCTCTTCTTCTCAACCCCCTGCTTACATCCTCTACTGTTTCATTTGACCTGCTGTACACATTAGTTTCTCCTCAGTAAAGACTTAGGAGCTTTCATCTATGCCTCACTACCATTCATGTGAATGGCTCTAAGGTTCCTCGACTTACTTTCACACACAAAGAATTTAAACACTAATTAAAACCAAATTTAAACACTTTCTCTGATTATCGATTAGGCTTTTCAGGCACGAATACTGTTCAGAACTGGCTGTTTTGCTGGTCAACTGTCATTTGTATGGATGATGCGCTGGTCGTATGCTCACTGACTAACTGGCAGATTATGTCTTTCTGCTGGTTTGGTAACCGACACAAAGGAAAGAAAGTGGTTGATTGGGACAAATCTTTGTTTTTTTGCCACACAGATCACTTCTAGCGAATCCTGGATGACTGATGTGCTTACTAGTAATATGTCAAATCTTTTTTCACAACATGTGTCTTTGACTTTAACAAATAATTATTGTTGTTTGTGTCAGTTGACTAATTCAACAATCATTCAATGTCTCGCAAATGAATGTAGCACAATACAACATGTTACTGGCAAGTTATTATATATGGAATGTGGATTTAATTAGGCAAAACAATTGACTGGTTAGATGGCTGTTTTTCCAAGAGGTTTTCAAGAAATTGTAAAGATCACCTATTAGGTCAGACAGTAACAACACACACTGCAGTAGCCCAAATGCTACTGTATGTTATACTGTGTAATCAACAGTGACATATTTTGCTCAGTGTGTAAGTCCCCCTGCACCATGGTGTGCCTTAGAGTAAGACGCAGAGTATTAAAAAACTGATGGAAAGACATATTCCCTTTTATATTTGAAGATCAATAGTGTCACATGGCTTTCAGGAATATGTGTGCAGACATGAGGACAGACAACCCCCACCCTTTCTGCTTTCACAAGTCTGTCAGGTCTTCCCCACCATCCTGCTTCCATCTCTGTTAAATGGATTTCCTGGCCATCTCTGAGTGCCTTAGTACGCCGTTCTAATGAGACAGCATTATCTGCACACTACCTGTCTGACTCCCAGCCATCACCGCATGTCTGCGATGGTGTGTTAGTTGGAGCGAACTTGTTAGGATATTAGGTTTAACGGCATCAGGTAGCCAGACACTCAGCCAATCAGGTTGTGTTGTTCTGTGTTGGCTGCATAGTTTTGCTGTGGATACTGCTCTGGGTCAATTAGAGCAGTCATGTTTCCTGATTTTCTTTTTATTGTTTAGATTTACACGTTTTTTCAAAACATAACCAGATGTGAAAAATTATGCCAAGCACAATTATACCTTGCTATTACTTGGACTGGCAGCAAATTTTGGGGGATGAGTGAAGGGATTTTTATTGTGGCTGTTTGGTTCATGCCCAAAAAATGTATCATTTAACATTCCATATCATAAATCATCCGGGAGGCATTGGCTCAGAGGGAGACAGTAGCTCAGTAGGTATTGGCCGACTCCTCCTGGCCGTATGTCGAAGTGTCCATAGGTGAAACATGGGACCCCCCAAACTGTCCAACCACGGAGGTTGCACAATCCAGTGCATTCTCAGTGCCGGCCCCAAGCCCAGGAGGTTTTACTGCGGGGAGGGTATCTGGTGTTAAGACAAATTGCCAAATAAGTGTGTGGACCATGTGATTCACTGTGGTAACCTAATGTAACCTAATCTAACAGGATAAACTGAAAGAAAGACAAAAAATTTTAGCAATTCAAAAAATGTAAGCTGCCTAAGTAGTTGAGCAACAATTCCTGGGCCATTCCTTAACACCAAAACTTTACAAGTCCAGTTTCAGGTTTAATGATTGAGTTTTCTCTCAAGATAATGAGACATGAATCTGACATCTGGTACAGTGCTTGAAATGACTTTTATTCGTGTATGCGCTAAGAAGTGGGTTGAATGGTTTTTACGTGTAATTGAACAGAGAAGAGGACAAATGCAGACAAAGCAAACATTTACCAGCACTGGGTTTGTGGCTGGTTGTCTTTTACCGAGAATTAGTTTTTTAAAACTTGGTTTCAGTCATTGATTTTGAAATCAATGATACAGATACCAACACTGAAGACACTATATGTCCCTTTTTGATTATGCTGATTAATATTTTCTGCGATAATAGTCCTTTACAGGCAAAAATCATAGCACGGAAATGCGGCATGGAGTGGGATTTTAGAAAAATAATGGCATTTATCTGCAACATCTAGTTTCTCTTGGTTTGCAGCTCTTTGTCTATCCTTCTCTCTCATTGGCTGTTTTTAATTTATAAAAAAACAAACCTATTTACTGTCATGCTCGAACACACAATCAGCTTGTCTGTGGAGGGAACAACTTTTAAGTAGCAATGAGGTAATGAGAGCTATGCTAAGAGTCTTATTTCACCACTGAGGGGGAGGAGGAGGTTTAGTGTACTAGACTAGCTTTCTTTGTTACTTCGAGAACAGACAGCGAAGCAAACTGCTTTTTGCTTGCAGATTAGGTTAGTGAAAAAATAACATTTGCCTACATAGCAGCAGTTGCTTTTGTTTGTTTGTGCATCAAAATTGACTTTAGAGCTTGTTCATGTTTATGTTCCTGCCCTTTGTCTAAAGTCAGTTATAGAGTTGTGGGTCTTATCTGGTTTCCATGTGTTTCTTTTTTAACTACATGTTGCTGTAGGTGCTTAGGGTCTTGGGTTTTGTGGACAGAGTTTACCTCAAGCTATTTTTTTTTTTTGTAGAAAAGTAATAAAGAAAGCTGATTTCTTTTTTTTAATTTTTGTTCCAAATGTACATCTCAGCTGTGAGATTTGGTATGCTCTATGAGCCATAGTCAGCCATGAGCCACGCAGATCATTCCTTACAACAACACGTAGTTACTGATTTGGGATTGATTTTGGAAAACTGTTCCATCTGCAAGGGCAATTTCTTGTCTTCAAATAAAGTTACACACCTACTCTTAGTAGCTTTTTTTGACATCATTATCTGGGTCAGGAAACATATGTAGTCTGCAGCGAGATATTTACTCAAATGCTATGCAACAAAACCATCTTGACTCAACAGATGTATGTAATAGAAATAGAGCAATTTGAATATGCTATTAA
The DNA here is from genome assembly GCF_033026475.1 of Channa argus. Taxonomy (NCBI): domain Eukaryota; kingdom Metazoa; phylum Chordata; class Actinopteri; order Anabantiformes; family Channidae; genus Channa; species Channa argus. The sequence continues at coordinate 34,114,037 of NC_090197.1, forward strand.
CATAGAATATTATGAATGTGGATCTTTGAAAACTGGCAATTTTGAGGCCTAACTCAAAATTCTGAAATGACCATTTTTCATTTTTGTACAGACTTGTAGATTAAATTGGTCCCTGCATGGCAATCGTGGTCAGAGTCCTATAGGGATAAATCCCAGAAACCTTAGTGTTCCTCTGAATTTTTCTCAAATGGCACCTTCTTCGCTTATATTGCATAAAATCCACCTCTCCGTTTACACAAGATTGTTTATAATTTGGTACAGACTCTAGCAGAGTGTAAACTTTTCTTGTTTTGAGTGTCTGTCTTTGTCGTGATACATTTTGGCCACTTTGGGGATCTTCTCATTTAAAATTTTTTTCTAGCATCATCGTCCAGGTAGTTTATAACCACATACCATCAGAACTAATGGCATTTCTGTCAGCCTCTATAGTAATATCTGTTTAGTCCACATTTGCATTTGTGTAGTTTCACAGAATGTGTTAAAAAAAAATAAATAAAAAAAAACCCTGTTTCACTAGCAATTCCTATCATAAAGCATTATTACTCCAGTAAACCAAAATTGATTATCTGCAAATATCTTCATCTCAGGTCACTGTGGTGCTGAAAAACACTGGACACATTGGATTGATTGTAGCTTACGTAGGGATGCACAACTGAATTCAACACAGATTATGTGTAAAATTGCTTGTGTCAATGATTTTGATAAAGATCATTTTCACACAAATGAAATCTGCCAAGCAACACTCTGTCTAATCCCTTGAAGCCACAGAATAATAGACACACTGCTGAGAAGATGGACTGTAATGTCAGACATCAGTGCTGCTGCAGTTATTGATTTTTGTGTGTCCTTTCTTGTGTTTGTATATCTGTCTTTTATTGTCTGTGTGTGTAAAAGCTCTTGTGTAAACATCAGAGGCTTGTTTGTCTCAAGATTATTGGATGTAATAAATGTTCCATTAGTTTCAGAATGAAAAGCAGTTGTGATCAATTTAGTATTTGTAAATGTATATTTCTATATATTAGGTCTATTTTCCATGATATTTCATGTGCATCATGTGTGGATTTTGGGCTTCTACCCATTTGGGCCTGGAGAATCAAACATTTTTATTGATTTGATTATTTTTTTTTTTTCTTCCCTTCATCAATAACATTGCAGCATTTGCACAGCAAGCATCCATGGGATTTCGAGCAGGATCCAAGCATGAATATTGCCTCTTGAGCTACCCTCTGTAGTGTAATTGCAGTGATCTGAAGTACAGGTTACATTACATACAGTTTATAGAAATTCATACAGTATATTAATAAGTGAATAATAATTTTAGTGTTTGTTATCCCAAGGGACCATCATCGTGTGTATCACTGAAATGAAGTGTCAGGAAATTCATTAGGTACACCTGTCCGATCTAATGCAATCCAGTACAGCAGCTCTGCCATGACCTCTACTTTTATACAAGGGTAAATGAGGCTGTCACATTTAGATTAAGCATTCAAGTATGAGTGACCAAAACATTAGAACCACCACTGTTAATATAATGCATTCCAATATGACTCCACCACGCACTAGGACCTCAATTATAAACAAATAGTAGAATTATTAAAATCTAGACATTATAAGCATGTAAAAGTAGAATTCATGGCAGAGCTTCTGTATTGGATTGCATTAGATCAGACAGGTGTACGTAATCATTTTGCCAGTGAGTATATGTTGTATGTTAGAAAAAGTAAGAAGTCTGGTTGACATGACTCGGCTTTCAGATCATCATATATGGATTACTGAGCCTGTCGGTGCAGACCAATTTAAATGCAATTTTGTCTACAGTATAGATATAAAAGTTACAGTACACTTAAGCCCATATATTATCACAGATTACTTTATTTTCATGTTTTTGTGTGTCTGTTAACATTACAGTATTGGATCAATGAGTTCACCAGCTCTCTTGGCATCGGTGTGTTTCACTCAGGGATTGAGATCTATGGAAGAGGTAAGACTATACAATAATATATCTCAGCTCAACTGCCTGGTGGTAAAATTTCAGAAAGAAGGCTTTTTGCTTTCTAATAAACACCTTTAAATCCCTTCCAGGCATGTCTGGCGAAAAATGTTATTAATCAAAGAGAGGCTTTTTGTATGAGATCATTGTGTGTTAATATCATGTATATGTTTAGAGTTTGCCTATGGTGGACACCCATACCCATTCTCAGGGATCTTTGAGATTACACCAGGTGATGCAACTGAACTTGGCGAGACCTTTAAGTTCAAGTAAGTACGGAATATTTGATATTTGTGCTCAATATCAGAGGTATTTTTGCCTACGCCTCTGAATAAACAATGCACAAAATCGTTTTTTATTATGAATCAGTACAGCACTAGGCTGCACCTGAGCAGAGCATGCACATAGTAAAGTCATATTTTAGTTCATTAAAAGAAGCTCTTTTCTCTTTTTTTAAGATTACTCTCATCCATGTTTGCTTAAAAAGATTAAAATGATTATTCGACTCTAAAATTTAATTAAAAGTTTGATTTTGTGAAACTGAGTTGAATTAGACTGGAATTTTAGAAAAGTTGAGGTTTGGAGTTAAAACTAATTTTGGGGGGTTAACTGCAGTAATTACAGTGCAATGTTGGACCATTTATTCCCGATTTTTACTGCAGTTGAAAAAGGCTCTGTTGCAGTGATGAAATAGTGGAGCACCAAGTCAATTCGATATGTTTTTGGATTCTCAGAGTCAGACCAGGATTTCTGTTTGTGTGTGTCCTATCCAGAACTGCTGTGCTGCTATGTATTACTTCTGCTCTAGTTGATATGCCCTGTGGCTGTAGACATACTCTCCCTGGTGTGCACACACACACTCACACTCGGTTTCTCTACATACTACTCCACTAAGCCATGATTAAAGATCATTAGGGACAGATGACAGACAAATCACCCATTGCATTGTTTCTTTGCCGGATAAATTTAAGGATTTCTTGGACTGATATCCATTACATTTTTCTAATACTGGTGCAATATATTTCATTAAAATACAATATTTTTCACTTCAAACTTTACAAACCAACCAGGTGTACCCATGTGAAAAGTTTCAGCACCTCCGATACATCCATTTTATAGGACCACTCAAACATAGTTAGTTTTTTGCAAAACATCTTTAATGATCCCCAGTGGATGAACCCTAATGTCACTGATAATTAGACATTTAATCTACTACTTTCATAATTTCTGTTAGTTCCACGTTGCAAAATGAATGGCATTTGTATGAACCTCATTTTGGTGTTTGTATTAGCCTAAATACTAAACAAATGTCAGCATGCTAACAAGCCTGACTAGATGATGACCACAGTAAAGCATAGAACTGCCTAGCATCAACACATTAGCATTGCCATAAAGAGCGAAGTGATGTGGTAATGTTAGCATTTAGGTCAATTTCTTAATATAAAACTAAAACTCTAATTCTAATTTAACAAATTGCCTTACAAGTCACTAGTAGTATAATTAGAGGACCTCACAGTTGTTAGGGAAGCTCCACACTGTGACAGAATAAAATACAAATGATTTGACATGTCAATAGTCCAAAACCCAAATATAATCACTTCAGTATTATGTATGACACCAAGTCCTCCACTTGAGAAGCAAGTCAGAGGGGGCAATTTTGGTGTCATCTGTTTCTCTGATGGTAAAGTGGTTTGTGCACTAATCATGGTGTTGACAGTTCAATCCCCTGCTCTTCCTGTCTATTTGTTGAAATTACCTTGTAGAAATCACTAAACCCAAAATTGGTCAAGAGGCTGTATCAGACATGAGGCTTGGCGGTGAAACCAGTACAGTCTACAGCAGAAGATGTTACTGTGTTTGTGCAACAGAAGATGATAATGTCATTGGCATAAAGATTCAGAGGCAGCTGAACCTCTGAGTTGTATATATACAATGTATTAAAATGGTTAAGGTAAAAAAAAAACTTTCCAACCTGGCATTATGTTAGCAGGCAACATAAGGATGGTTGTAGAAAGTTTGTCTTGCATTATAGGTATATTTACTTTTGTTAATTCCAGTAACATAATAAACTCAACATGTTGACATTTTGATTCTTATGTTCATGGAGAAAGATGCAGGATTTTAGTTAAGTACCAAAAAAATAAATAAATAAATAAAATTGGTGAGTCAATCTGTTTGCATAAGTCTACTGGCACGAGGCCCTGGAAGGGATTTTTGTTGTGAGTAATAATATCCAGTAATGCCTGCCTCCACACCCTTATTCTCATGTCCCTGTAGAGAAGCTATAGTCCTGGGCAGCACAGACTTCACAGAAGAGGATGTGGAGCGGATCGTGGAGGAGATGGGAAAGGAGTACAAAGGCAATGCCTACCACCTCATGCACAAGAACTGCAACCACTTCTCCTCAGCACTGTCAGAGGTAGCTACACAACTCACACAAGCACAGTCAGTTTTGGAGCAATTTGTCTGGCATGAGGTGCAGAAATAAATATGCTCAGCTAAATAAAGTGTAACACCCCATCTTGATTTTGTCTGTCTTGTTCTGAATGTGAGTGATTGACCTAGCTCTGTGTGTGTGTGTGTGTGTGTGTGTGTGTGTGTGTGTGTGTGTGTGTATACTTTCAATCCGCTTATCTTGGTGTGACTAATGAGCAGGGAGTCTTACAGTTAGCATTTAGAATTGAGATGGGGATTAAGACACAGTGATACAAGCCTAGACATGCAGGGCCAGCTGGCAAACTCACATAAAAACATTTATTCAGTTACATACCACACATGAAGAAATACAGTTTAAGTTGCAAATATTCACACAAAATATCAATAAAAAGTGCCTACACATATATACAACACACACACATTTAAAAACACCATGACCATTGCAGGGCATTGTTAAATTGTTACAGGGACCTGGTGGCTCAGTAGAAGGTTTAAAAAGGGTCATCATGTGTATACTATTCTCCCAACCTTTTTTATCCTCTCCTGTTTACTAGTCATAATCATTTTATCATACGATGTCTGCTAGGAAAGCCAGCTGATTTGAAAGCTTCTTTTATGAATAGAAAGGGATCATTCTGAGGAAAAAGAAACATGGCTATAGTGCGCCAGGTGATTTAATGGATTACCTGCTTTGCAAGGTGTACTCATTAGTTAAATCATCTGCATAGTCTTGATAGATGGCAAGCCACAGAGATTTACAGCTTATAGAGCCCGGATTTCATCCTGTCAAAATGTAAAAACGAGTTTAACAAATAAGCTTAAGAAATTATTTTAACCCATATGGAAATATTTCATCCTATAGTTTACCAGAAAATCCACCAAACATCAGTTTGAAAATCATGTTTAGAGGTAGACAGGAAGGGTAATCTGAAAAAAAGTATTAACTATAGGTACAGACAATTGTAGCGGAGTAAAAATTAAATTTCCCTCTGAGTAACAGTATGAAGCTCCATTAAATTTAAGTGAAGTACCTCATACTTATACTGAAGTACAATAACTAGTTTCCAGCTGCAAGTGTTTTTGTGAGACAGTTAATGTTTAAAAGCAAATCGTCTTTGTCTCCTTGTGCATAAAAGTTGCCCATCAGTTGCCCATCAGCAACTTTGGCATATGTTCTGATAAAAGCAAAATTAAACCCTTTGACTGGGAAGCACTTTGAATTTCTTGGAAGCCACTTGCCCCATTTGTTGCTGGAATAGTACCAATAGAACTAAATGATGATATTTAGCCCTCACATGGACAGTGCTGCTGTCTTTGCCTGTATGCTAGTACATGAGAGAAGACAGAAATCCACCAGAGACCTTAAGGGTAGCAGCTACCCCTGTAGTTGGTTTGTTATAGTGTATGGTTCACATTTTTGCTATTAGGCAATTTGATCTTGCCACAATGTATTTGGGTATTTGGCAGGAAATGTGAAGCAGCTCCCTTGAGACATTGAGAGATTTTCCACATGGGTCACCTCACTAGAGTATAGCAGGATGTATTTTACTGATAAGCTTTATTACTAATTTACCCTCACAGATGTTTTCTGACCTTAAAAAAAATTAACAAAGAAAACAAATTTAAAATAGATGTCTTTCAGCTAAAACGAGTCAGTTGTTTATCTATAAAGGTGAATATTAGAAGCCTGCGATGACAATTTAAGAAGTTGAAACACGTTTTAAAATTCTCTTTCTGCTGCTGTCTTTCTCCTCTCATCAGATCCTGTGTGGCAGAGAGATCCCCCGCTGGGTCAACCGCCTGGCCTACTTCAGCTCCTGCGTGCCATTCCTCCAGAGCTGCCTTCCCAAAGAGTGGCTGACCCCGGCTGCCTTACAGTCAAGCGTCAGCCAGGAGCTCCACGGAGGGGCAGACCTGGAGGAGGCAGAAGATGCAGCTGCCACAGCCTCCTTGGCCTCCATGTCGCCGTGCTCGCCCTCATCCTCCTCCAGCCCCTCCTCTGTGCCTCGTCATTCTTACCATCAGCCCCGCAGGTAGAATCTGATAGGGCTGCTGGGAAACTTGGGACTGGACTTATGGTTACACAGACCGTCAGGTAACAAAATACCTGCAGCAGCTGATGAGTCCAGCTACAGCCAAATGTCCTCTCAGACTATCTTCAAGCAAGGCACTGAACAGCTGCCTGCTCTGGGTAGGAATGTCAGCCAAATGCCTACAATGATCTATAGCAGTGGACGGGTGTTTTTGTCAAAGAGGGAAAGACCTCTTGCTGCTGACAAAGGCAGGTTCATCTCTCAGTGGACATGGCTGTTGGATTATAACATCCCATTCACAATCCAAATAATTTCCCCTCAGTTCTTTCATTATTTTACCAGCCAAATTTCAGTGCAGAATGGAAGCAAAGCCTGTTGTTTGCCAACTAAAGTATTTCACCATGAAATGATAAATGAAAATGCCTTCACACCGACTCCAAACCACACACTTTTGTTCAAAAAATATTTAGATTTACAACACATTTATTGGTGTTGGACAGGGACTGTGTACATTAATATACATTTCAGCCAAAAGGCTATTTTTTATCTGCAGTCCCTAGACAGATGTGAACATTGTCTCCCTAAAAAATAGATATAAAATTAAATAAAACATAATAGTGACAAACACGGTGAGCAGACACAGATTAACCAGGACCAGTGATGATGAGGAGTGGTTGGTTTTAATCTGACAATATCTGAAGAGTGTTGGATGTAAAACATTTTTTAGGCTGCCACTTTTGATTATTATCATTTTGAATTGCCATTAGCTGGTTATGCAGATATTTTGCGGTTCAGATTTTGAAAGCAGCAGGTGGATTTTAAACTTCAAACACAAAGCCTCAAAATGCTGTGTGCAGCAGGACCTCGGTATTTTTGTTATTTGTCTCTTCAGCAAGCTGTTCTAGAAGTAAGACAGAACTACAATCAACCTGATTTTTCTCAATCGCTGCATAGACACAAATAAACTGATTCTGAACCAGTGTTTTGATGGATAAAGATCACACACAGCTTGGATAGGTTCACTTCCAGGTAATCTTTGCTTCCCACGTCCCACAATTTGTTCCTTTTTGTCAGGTATCTGTAGCAGCTCCTAACATTCTATCTGCCCATCAGGGAATAACCATTGCCTTTAACTCCACTGGCCACCATTAGAAGACTCTGGGTGTGTTGGACTGCTCCCAGCTGTCAGTGTGTTCATGTTTTTAAGTTTAAAGCGAAACGTACAATTGTTATCAGAGTAATTCAGGTTTACACGGAGGCCCCTAAAAGGGTCTCTAATCTGGAAAGTTGAAAGTCAGGAGACAGTGTCTTTAATGGGAGCCTCTGTAATTGACATGTCTTCAGCCTGCTCTCCCTACAGTCAAATTCCTCACGTGTCCAGGGACGATGCACATTGGTGTTCATTTGGAGCACCACAAACGCATTGTAAGTTCTGTTTCCAAAGACTATATTTTATGTTTGGAAAAACTGATCAAGCACTAGACTTTGTAAACATCTTAAAATCGAATTTCTTTTAGCAATATGCTGCTTTTCCCAAATGATAAGCACCTCATTTAAAACTCTGTATATGCTGTAAGCACCAATATGTTTGCTGCATAATGTGTACTATCCCAAACAAGAGCCATGGAGATGTTTTGCTATTGTTTATTGTTCTTAACTTTTATTCTATATCTATAATATATGGACTCTGGCCTTTATGTTTGATACACTCAGGACTCCAAAAGGCCAAAATATAATCCTTCACTTTTGTATCACATTTTTTTTGTTTGTATTGTTGCTTTTTCTAATACAGTAGTCACTCCATAGAGCATTTCAAAAAATGCGCATGTGGTCGTGCAGTTTTATATTATACTCTTTGATTAAAAAAAACAAACCATAAAAAAAAACAACTTTCGTTTAGAATCTGGATGTTTGTTTTAAGGTCTGTGCTGCTCTTGATTTTCCTTTCTGTGCATGAATGTGTGAGTGTGTGTGCACCCCTGTAATATAAAGGGTTAGTTTCAACAAGCTGCTGACTGGGCCATTTTCAGACATAGATTATCTGCAGAAGAGATCCTAATGAACAAATGTAGCAGTGTTTATCACATCTTTAAGAGACTGCAGTTCCTTAAAACAAGTTTTTGTCCTAGACCTAAATAAATTTTTTTGGTGGTTCAGCATTGCAGATGATGTTCAATTACTGGGAGATAATTTTCAGGGCTTTTATTTCTAACTAATAAGTGAGCAGAAGTAGTGTTACACACACACAGACACTGAAAAGACAATACTTTTCTCATGTAACCAGCATATTTATTTGATTTGGAGTGAAATGATCCAAATCAGTAATCTGGAGTCGTGGTAAAATGTGACTTTAAAAATTAACTTGAAACACACACACACGTCAGCACATTCTGCTGGGTGTTACATGTACTGTCGTGTTTGTGATTCAATATGCACACTGAGTTTTCCCTTTACTGTTATCGCTTCATACTGTAGATTTGTTCTGTAACATGATAATTATCATACAGCATATTCTCCACCACTTAAACTGCATTGATCAACACACAGTAGTTGCCTATGTTAAGATTTAACATTTAAAGGATCACATATCACCATTACCACGGCCAAAGAATATTGCCACCAAATGTCAGTTGAAAAAAAATAAAATCAATTAAATTTACTTGAAAGTAAATATCATTAGATTATTTATGTGAGCTGTGAATGTAGATTAGGAAACCCCAGTAATTCCCATGAAAAAACTGACTTGAGCTGTTTCACGGTAAACTTCCACAGACATCAGTGGAGTCGACTCAATTTGTATTGTATTGGAAAGTTATTAAAGAAAAGTATAAAATCTGTGACTGGATTAATTTGTTTAGTGGTTATTTCCTAACAGGTCTCCCCTTGTTTTGTTTTTTTCTGTTATATTCAGTGAAGCTCACTTCTGTACAATAGAAGTGTTTGGAGATGCGGTACATGTTTTGACCCCACCAAAGAAACAGATTCCATCAAAGTCATTGTAATGATCTGTTGAGTTATACAAGAATGATACCTCATCTTGGACGTTTCTCTTACAAATTAAGCTCAGTCAGTCTGTTAAGTCATTTATGTTTTTTAGGTTATGTGGTGCTAAACAGAACAGTACATATATTTAGTATTTACAACATGGGTACAACTACACATTGTAAATATAAAAACATATGGACCATGCATATGGATGTAATTTTAAAAGAAAGTCAATCATTTGTTTTCTGCAAGTACTCTGGTTTACATTACATTACAAGAACTTGGCTTGACTAGAATCTCTAAATCACATTTGTTTTGATACAATTACAGGTATTTAATCTTAAACTTAACAAATACCAATAAAAAACTTGCATGAATAAGACTTGGGTCAGTCTGCCTGGTGAATCTGAGTTAGCCACTGGGTGGAGACAAATGCTCATCAACGAGGCAGCTGCTAAAAAGCCTTGATTTGTTTATTTAGTTGCAACTTTATAAGATTATGGATCTTGTACAATTGATGAATAGAGATTGATGGATTTGTTTTGGTTTTTTTAATCCAAAAAGAAAAGAATGATGCACATTAAAGACAAATCTGATCTTTAAAAAAGAAAAAAGGTATCAGAGATGTGAAGGAATCCTGAAGAAATCATAAAGTACAATCAATTATACTGTAGGACCTTTCATGATCACTGCATATATAAAAGTTAAATGTGATTTGTGTTTCTGAAAACCCTCAAGATGATTCATATATAGTGAATACAAGACATCTGATTTGTTCACATTGCTAATCTGGAGTTGAATAACAGGTGAATATGAATTTCTTTTGTAAAAAGAAGCACAATGTAAAAATATACTCCTGCAATTTGATGATACAATTTTAAACAATTCTAAAAAAGAGTTTAGGAACATTTACTTGAAAGAGAGGCTAGTTCTTCTCTCTGGGATTACTGTTGCCTAGGAACAAACTTGAGTTTAATGGGCTGGGTTGGCTGGAACTTCCAGTCATGCTCCAGAGGAATCTAAAGGAAGAAAAAGAAAGTAAAATCAGGGACATGACAGTGGGAAAGTATGTCAGTATGAATGCACACGAATGTGTGTGTTACAGTCAGGGACTTATTCTCTTACTATGGTGTCTTTGCACGTTTCCAGAGTGTAGCACTGCAAGAGACGGACAAGAACCATCTTCAGGACAAGGAGAGCGTAACGCATCCCGATGCAGTTACGAGGACCAAGCCCAAATGGCATGTATGCATATGGGTTCACCTCCTCCCCACTTTCTTTACTGAACCTGCACATGAAGAAAAGATAAGATCATACTTTTAAAATGGTGGTCACTTCTGAGGGGGCATTTTGATCCTATACAGTTTTATTTCTATCTGACAAATATTTTATCAACACTTCACTTTGGAAGAAGTGAGTGTTCACTCCTAATGTAAAGCATGAAGGCTGGGTCCACTGCACATTTACCTCTCAGGTTTGAAAAGCTCAGGTGAGCTCCAGAAGCGTGGGTCTTTGTGTAACAAGTACACAGGAATCCCAACCAGGGTTCCTTCAGGGATGGTGAGCCCATGGAGCTGGACAGTTTTTTTGCACAACCTTTCAAGCCGAGGTGCAGTGGGAATCAAACGCATAGATTCACAAATAACCTGGTCCAGGTACTGCAGACCAACAAGATCCTCATATGGAACTGGGTTCTACAGGCAAAAGTGTATAAGTGGCAGAAAAGAGAAAAATAAACTGCTTTAAGTAATGTTGTATTTTGCAGGTCCTGTAAAATGGCAACAAATCGCGTGTGGAAGTACTGTACATCTCGTGGTAGGTTGGCATCTATTTCTTCCTGCAATGTCTGCATCGCTTCAGGGTGGGTGGCAAGACTGTAAAGGATGTAACTGAGTGTGGTACTTGTGGTCTCATAGCCACCAAAGATAAAAATAAAGGCCTGGGAAAGGATCTCATGCTCAGTCAAACCTAGAGGCAAAAAGTGAAAACTTTATTAATAAAGAAATGAAAACAAAAAAACAAAAAAAATAGTTTCCATTTTCATATACAGCAGGATCCAGAAACACCACCACTGCTTTTCTGGGTCACAGCTCATTAAAAGGCGAGTGGAGAAGGAGAAGTGGAAAACTGTGTTGCTAAACTGGCCTGCCTGCAGTCCAGACCTCTAGTCCCCCTGAAAACATTTGGCAGGTTATGAAGCCAAAAATAATAAGCATCAATTCAAGCAAGAATGTGGAAAACAATTCTGCTTCATTCTAAAGCAATTGGTCTCCTCAGTTCCAAAAAATGCCTCCAGACTGATTTTCAAAAGAAGTGGTGATGCAACACAGTGGTAAACAAGCCTCTGCCCCAACTCCTTTCAAACGCGTTGCTAGCAAATATCATTCAGCTGTTTATATTGTAAACAGTGTCCCATTTTTTTGGAAACCAGCTTGTACTAAAGATGTTATTAGTTATCAGTATTGTGGATTATTATTAATATTGTCTTTAAGTGTGTTTTAATGTCAGGGTGAGTAGAGGCACACATTTTAAGCCTAAATGTACTGACTGAGTATCATCAAAGCCAACATCTAAATGAACAGTGCAGTTGAAACTAATTTTTAATGTGACTATTTTCAATTCAAACCAACAAAATGTTTTATTATTTTATAAAGTTCCAAAGTACTAAAGAGGGGGGCTGCACAGCCAGGTCAATGTGATATATTGCTTAAATACAAATGTTTCAGCTTTGAGATTGTTCAAATGTGGCATCATCAGTGAGGTGAATCAACAGGTTCCCCTCAGGCAGGGGCTCATAGTTTCCCACACAGCCCTCAGTCTGCCTCCCATACCCCCCCAGCCCCACCTTGCTCCTGGTTCTGATTGTCATGTCTAAACTTTGTATTAAGCTAATAAATCTGTCTGTAGTTAGACACTTGGGTCCTAAGTCTAAACAGTGACAGAACTCTACACAAAGCAAATAAACAAACCAAAATAATAATCATCATCAGAGGTGAACACCTTATTCAATAATTTGTTTAAAACACAAATAATTCAATAAATTGAGAAAAGAAGGCGTAGCTGGACTTTGAATTACTACTGTGGTGAAAAACATACCTTTACTTGGTTGTTCTTGTTCATTCTTTATCTCGGTTTCTGGAATCTCGTTCTGAACCATCACCTGCAGGAAGTCTGCTCGAGTCTGGCACAGCACAGAAAACATTTCAACACAAGTTGCAGTAAATATTTTTATTAAAACACAACAGACATTAATAGATGAGTAATATGAATTTGTGAGATGCTTGATTTCAGCACACAGTACTAAAGGGTCTAATTGTTTTAAACTATGGGAAATGTGTAACTTATTCACAGTCATGTCAAGACAAGGGGTTAGTTTAGCATAAAGACTTGAAGCCAAGGAAAACAGCTGGTCTGATAAATTCCCAAAACAATAAATTATTCTTTTGATTCCTTCAGAATTATTTCTTTAATTCTCTTGATCTATATAATTCCCTCCCACACTTTTTCAGACGAACGCTTACAGATTCCTCTTTACGGTGCTGGTCTTTAAACTTCTTGATGATGTTGTAGAAAAAGTCCACGCTGTGTCTGGGCATCGGGTCCACGTTCAGGAACTTTGCTAGACGGGCTCCAAAGGGAAACATCACTGAAAGGAGACAACAGTGTTGTTACTAAAATGTGCACACTTGTTATAGCAAAGTGCTCACGTGATCAAACCATTGTCTTTCCCAGAAGTAGTACATACTTAATAAAATTATAGTGAGAAATCTGAAGCTAAGAATCTTCTTGAGATGTAAGATCAGGGGATCTTCTGGATTGTTTATAGAGTCTATCTCCACGCTGAAAGATGCACTGGTCACCACGTCTAAACTGTAAGGTGCCACAAATCTACGGCAGAAAAAAAACAGAGCATTGTTTCTTTCAAGATCTAGCATGTACTTAGTACCATTACATTTACAACAAATGCATCCATTCACGACAGTTTGGTGGAAAGATGTTATACAACAACATACTGTTTGACATCGACAGGTTCATCCAAATTCTTTTCTCCAAGCTTCTCAATAAGTCGGTCTGCATAGCGAGCAACAACAGGAAAAATCTTTTAAAAATAAAAAGAGGAGTAATGTTCACAGATGAAAGAAGTTCTTGAAGTACTTCTATAGTAAATGAAAAATTCTAATTAAGTATAAAAGTATATTCAACAAAGTATCAAATGTTAGTAGTAATTGTTAAAGGCCCTGACTGACTATATGGCACACAACAAGATTGATGGATGTAAGTGTGTGAGCAGTCGTCAGATGACTTCTGGTATTATTAATTCCCACTCAACTTTCTGTCTCTGTCTGCAGATTATCCATCACCACTTTCCCTCCATTTCCAGTCTCCTTCTCATCCATTCACACAAAACGTTTTAGTGTTTAAATGAGCAAATTACACCACAACCATGACAGATTGTCATGTTTCAGTGTGTGTTCTTCATGCAGCTTTTTCTGTAGCGACCAGCTCTAACCTGCAAACTGCATCATGTGCCTGTTGTCTGTCCGTCTGTAAACTTGCTCAACTGTATTAGTCCTAATAAAGTATTTAATCACCAGCTTTTAAAGTACTGAAGAAAAAAAACTTCTACACAAATTGCTATTCATTTTTACCTCCAATCTTTGCCGAAGCTTCTGAAATTCACCTCACTGGGCCTTTAACTATTACTTGCAATGCACAGGTCTCTGATAAAAAAAAATGTCAAAAGCAAGAAAGTTGTAAACCACCTGCTTTAATTTATGTGTCTGACTCAGGTAAAATCTGCAACATAACTAGTATCTACTACTACTACTACTACTACTACTACTACTACACAAATACAAAGAGTAAATATATCCAGTAACTTTTCAGAAGTAGTAATGCTAATATACATGTTATATGTTGCACCTTTTATTTCTGTCACTGGGTCCATTTAGACAGAATCCATGCAGACATTCAAGCGTACTGTAAATTAACATACTGTAAGATCCAGACATCCAGCATCAGTACTCTACCAACCTGTTTCAGTCTTCCACTGGTGAAGCATGGAGACAAAGTGCTCCGAATTCTTTTCCACCTTTCATCTTTGACCACTGTAATTGCATCTTCCAAAGGTCCTCCTACTCCAATATTATCCTGTTAACATGAATGCAGTGCAGTGAAACTTTTGTTATACTAACTATCTGCTCTAATTATGTATCTTCGTATAACACCACTGTTTCTTTATATCTTGAAAATATGACTCGGTAATGTCTCAGAGCCAAATGATCATACAGTAAACGATCACATTATCACTTTACAATAATAAGATATTAATTCGTTAACTTTTTTTATTAGTAGTAAACTGTAAATTAGTAAACTGTGCTGACGTAGCAAAGTGACCGTGCTAATATATACCTGAGAGCAAATAAATGACCACGTGTGAGTACATGTGACAGAGCCTCTCTTGTTTAGCCTGAACAGTGGAGGGAGATAGATTCATAATTAATAGACCATTATTATTCTGGATCACCTGCAGTGTTCCTGGGTTTTGCTGTTAATGTACTAAAAAGAGCTGAACAGGCCTAATAAACAAAAAAAGGAAGGAAAAAAAAAGTGTGAAGACACACGTATAATAGATACAGTTAATTGGCCTAACTGATTTTCACCTCTCCAGTTTGAGTGTATCAGCAACTGTGTGAGTGACCATGCTCCACTTTCCATGCAGAGTCTGGCGTGGGACTTCCCAGAGATGCTTAATTTTATCAACGGCAAAAGGAATTAAACCTGCCTGCAAATAGTATTGTGCTATTTAACCTGATGTGCTGTGTTTTCCAAGACGCCACTGTTACATCCCATCAATTGGTTTCTTACCCTGCGGTTGGTAAACACTGAGTAGCACTCCTTCACCATCACTGTTTTAATAATCTCGGGGTCTGCCACCATTAAAATTGGTGTCCGTGCATCATACAACCTGCACAAAAACATAAGATCACGTATATAGTTGCAAAAAGACTGAAGTGAATTTCGAAGGGAAAAATGATGGCAACCTGTTGTTAAAGCGTGAAAATGAATAAAATGGAACTTTATTCACCCTCAAAAAACTACTTTTTTATGTCGAACATGCTCATTGTATACGATGGCAGCAGAAGACATCAAATCTCGACTCTCTCACTCCTCATTTTCCAGATGTTACTTCCTTCAAAAACTGAAGGATTCAGCATTCTTTGATTAAAAACTAAACCTGACACTTGCTTTGTGGACATTATGTGAACAGGATGGTTAAAATGTGATGTGACACGATCAAATGATTGGATTCAAACAAGACAAAGAAGCGACTCACCCCCAGACGTCCCCATACTTTGCTTGACACTCACGATCAAAAGGAAGAATCCCCTACAAAGTTATGTCAGAATAAAATGAATGAATGGCCACAGAGCATAGCATTGGCAACGATTGACATAAACACTTTCACTGTCATCACATTTACGCTTTGTAGACTATAACCACTGTCATCTGTATTTCTGAGGTATCTCATCCATTACTGCACATCTTTAGGCCAGCTCTCTGCAGTAAGTGCATCTTACTTTTTTGAAGTACAGCATTGTCCCTAAAAAGGGCAGAGGTCTCGGTCCAGGAATTCCCAGCTTCCTGAAAAACCTATGCGGCCAAACGCCATAGCTATAACATAAACACACAAATATGAGATCACACTGGTAAAAGGAGCAGTCGTGTGGCCAATGTTACATAAGGTGTTAAAGAAACTACTCACAGTAACAGCAGGCCAAAAAACAGAGCCAGCAAAGTCCAGGTGGTAGCAGAAAACAATGCAAAGACGAACATTTTGACTTTTGTCCCGGCAAATATGGACACAAACACCAGGAGAAAGCAGGAAGTTTGCTAGTGACAGTAACCTTTAAACGCCCCAGCTGTGGGAGGAGCCGAATTGTTATGCTGCAGCTTCCGTGACCAATTTGGGAGGTTATTATTTAACTAGAAGGGGCGGAGCTTCAGCCTATGTTCCAGTAATGATGTAGGGTTTTTTTTGCTATGACATGTTGTCTTTTTGTTTGATAGACTGTTTTATAATTCTTCAAACATATATAGCCCACATATAATGTTTACACTGTAAGTGGACTAAAGTACTGTATTTAGGTACAAGTTTAAGGTATTTCTACTTTGTTTAAGTATTTTTATTTTCAGTTACTTTATACTTAAACTTCATTATATTTCATAGGTACTTTTACTCCACTACATTTTTTGTAATAACTGTATAGTTGCTAGTTACTGATCAGAATCAGGTTGATAAAACACAATATTGTATAATAACAAGACCTCCAATATCCTATTGTAAAATTCATAAGGTCATTTATCAAGTCAAGTATTAGATTGAAAGCACATAATCACCATCACCATATAAGGTAAATAACATCAGTTTCATCATGCTATTAAACTCTTCAGCTCAGTGATCCCGTGATGGTGGAACGAGATACCAAACTCTGCATGCTCAGCAACCAATATTCAAAAAAGTGCTGAAAAAGAACTTTCTCGCACCTTCCTATCTTAAAAAAGACAAAAGGTCAAGAGCTACGCAAGAGCATTATTATATTTGGATATTAGATTTGAAATTTTGTCAGTACAAAAAGTGAACCTGTGGTTTGCAGCAGGTCATGTGCTACTGAACATTACATTGTCAGCAAGACTCCTGAAAAAGTCTAGAAATCTCACTCTCACAGGGCTGTACGTTTTAATATATACTATTCTCTTCTTTACTCTCTGCTTCTCTTGAAATATATTGTGTTTTTTGGCCAAAGTGGTAAATTGGTTTTCCATGAGTTGATCATGTCTTTGAGTGGATAACCTCTCTCATATTATTAGAGACCTATTTGCCTTGTGTGAAAAAATTTCTGCTTGGAAAAAATATTTACTGGTACTGATGCAGATACTGTTTGTTGGCCCAGCTTAACACAGGCACCACTTTGACCAGTTATTCTTGGCAATGGTTTACAACTGTTTGGTTTCTCAAAGCCTGGAGAATCTTGTTGTTTCATTTGATCAACACATTACAAACCTCATCATTTTTGCTTTTCAGGCCTGCCAGCAGTAAAGGACTTCTAAACATTTTATATTAGATAACATCACTCCAGTTGTAGCTCCCCTTCACTGGCTCCTTATTCCTTTCCGGTCAGACTTTAAGGCACTTCAGACATGTAAAATCCTAATTGGAAATACTTCCTCATGCGTGTTTGATCTTCTTAAACCTCATATCCCACCGCATGCTGTCTGCTCTCAGAAAGGAGGCCTGGCTGCAGGGCGTTTTTTTATACCTCTATGACACTCAGTAACGGATTAACTGATGTGTCTCATTTAGATGAATTAGTTGTGATCTTTCTAAAAGATAGTTTTGCTTATGTGATTGTATATAAATTAAACAGCTCAATAAATTAAACATGTAAGCACACAGATTTCAGCTAAATGATCAAAAAAGGGAATAATAATAATAGTAATAATAATAATGACTATGAATATTTCTTTTCACAATGTATACTTTAATAAGCTTGCCGACTCAGGGTGGCGCTTGGTTAAAAATAGAAAAATTTGACCGCTAAACTTTTTGTGAACGCTTTAGAACATTTTGACTCCTCTCCTGCGCCGTAGATAACCCGGAAACACTATCAATGACCATCTATCACATTTCCACACGTTCTTCGTCTATCAAATTCTGCCTGTGAAATTATCTTATCGCGTGAAGGTTAGCGTAGTCTGTTATAGTGAAAAGGTGAGATAACAAATACGTAACTTTCAAATGTATCATTTATTTGTAGACGAACATGATGATGTCGTTTCTAAGGTGTCCTTGGTTTTTAACATTAGGCTAAAGCTAACCCGGCTATCGTTAGCAAACATAAATTAGCCTTCCTATTGCTTTAAAACTGTCCCGGTAATTTTAGTTTACACTGTAACCGGACCTCTTTAACGGGAAATGGCGATTTAATGTTTGCTTTAAATGACAAGTGCAAGCTTTTACTCTTGCTCGGGGTAGGTGGGTATCCAGACGGTAAAATGTTGTTGACGGTAAATTGTGCTAAATCCACACTGGGTTTATTTAATGCTCCATCTATCTTCCCTTTTAATCTCTTAATAGAATAGCCCCAGTTAATCTTTATTACACCTTTGGTTTCTCTGTTTCTAAAATTCTGCTGTTATACGAGTCTGTTTTGTCACACGACCATTACAAAAGGTCATACTATATAAATCAAATGTAATTCAATTGAATACATTTATCCTGGGCGATCAAACATAATAGCACATACCACAGTTTGGTTTTGGATGGTTTAAGTGTGGCAGATTTTACAGCAGACCTGCCTCACAGCAGGTATTTTGGTATGGTATAAAAGGAAGAAGCACAGTAGTTACTATTAAATGTAATAGAGATTTAAGTTCATTAAGGCTTGGGAGTTCCAAGGCCCTCATACATGATGTGTATAGCTCAGCTGGTGTGACATGCAGGGAGTGAGCAATCTGCTGTGCCTGAGTAGTCTGAAAAACGTCTGAAATATAATCTGAAAAATCCACTTACTTAAATCTGACCGATTTCAATAGTTGCAGCTGTGTTTTCCAACATTAATGTGAGATTCTGACAGCTTTGTATGGTAAACAGTGTGTCTGTTAACTTTAAACTTAACTACCCTTGAACCCTGCTCAGATAAAGTATGATGTCATTCACTGTTGTAAAATAGTCACATTAGTTGCTTATCAGTATGCCAAAAGTAGACCTTAATAAGCCTAACAACTGCTGTGAGTTATTATCTTAAGTGTAGCACGCAAGTTTTCTCACTTGACCAACGTTGTGATTGGTCTCCTGTTAGCTTAGGGGTTTTTACTGCATTCACATCCTAATCCCAGTGTTTGTTGCATCTTTTTGACTTTCTTACCTTTTCGTTCTCCTTAAACCTTAACTAGTTGTGGCAGATGCCCACCGGTCTTGAGCCTTCTTCTGCTGAAGGTTTCTTCGGTTAAAGGGATTCTTTCCTACCCACCAATATCTACTGCTTACTCAAGAAAGACTTGTTGGTGTTTCTTTCTCTATAATTCTGTGAACTTTTGAGCTTACTGTCTAATGTTCCTTGAGCTGACCTGTTTTGTGAATTGCTATATGAATAAAATTGAATATTATTAAAACCTTAATTACGAACTGCCTTCAAATTGTAACTTAGAGTTAGAGATGATGGTCATTTCTGATACGGACAATATCTCCAGCTTGGTGAAAAGAACCAAAGATATATCAATAAAAGTTGGTTGATATGTACCATCACTGCAAAATGCAATATAATACACTAATTCAAAACACTCATACAATCAATTTGTCTCATGTTTATAGGCACAATTATTTGTTTGTATCTAGTTTGATTCAGTGAACACACATTTCTGCTACAACATTAGCACAAGAGATAGATTTTGAATCTTGGAATGTTTTTGGTATAGTTTTTCTGTTACATTCGTCTGTGAACCACAGCGATTATGGTTTGAATTTGAGCACTACACAACATTATACAACACTGTAACACTTGTGTGTTGTCGTCATTATATAAGGTTCCTGTATTGAACACCTGTTTATGGCCTGACTATTACAGTACGTCACTTATTAGTTTTTGGTACTTTTCAGAAATAATTTGGCACCATGTTCCTGACCCTCACCCTGCTGCGAAAGGGCATCCCAGGAAAGCAGTGGATTGGAAAGTATCGGCGTCCACGACAGATTACATGGCAGATGAAACGCAATACGCTGAAGCACCTGGAACGGGAGGCTGCGAATGAATATTGGATCAGCCGACCATACATGACTCCAGAGCAGGAGTACTGCCACGCAGTGGAGCGCAGAGCCCAGAACTGGCTCAAGATTAAGGAGGCCAAATTTTCCAATTTTCCTGAACACAAGTACATGACCGATCACCTGAGTCATCTCCAAATCACCAAAACATGGTCGAGTTAATGTGAGCAGAAAAAAGACACACAAAGACTTTCTTTATAATTAACACTTTCACATGTTTACGTGTGCAAGAAAAAGTTGTATGTTGCAGCACTTGTCCACAATATATGGTTAAAACACCCTGTCATTGTTATTTTGTCTTTTCTTTTTTTTTTTGCAATCAAAGAGCTTGAATCAGCAGCACTGTATTTTCTCCACATTCAGCTCTACTCCTTTGGATAAAAATTCATGCTACTTGACCTGTGGTTTCTTATTTTGGAACTCAATTTCCAAATATACTTTCAAGTTGAGGAACTCAGGTTCCCACTGGTAAATTCTCTATTCTAATTAAATGAACTGCTCTATTCCAGGAGGAAAATGTTGGAGGAGTTACATAAATTGCTTGGAGAGATTTTGGGTAAAATTACGTGATTTTGCAAAGCATTAATTTCATAAAAAACAGTGTGTGTTCTACTGTTTTACAGCTTATGAATTAAGAGGGTTTAACTATCAGTAAGCCCACATGCAGCTGAAATTAGAGTGTTCAGTGTACTTTTGGAAGATGGAAAAAGGAATATGTTTATGAATTTTGGGAATACTTTAATTCATTAATCCTCATAACATTTTTGTGGAGAACTTTGTCAATCTGTGTTTCTGTTTGGTAACGAAAACATTTCTGAGGTTAACATCTTTCAGCCAAGAAGTGACTAATTTATGGATGGTGTGAAGGAATTTGACCCTTTATCAAACTTTTGCACGTGCAATCTGGTCACTATACAATATACTGGTGACTTGGCTGATAACTGTTATTGCTATTACATGCCTTCCATGAATCCGATAGTAATGCTTATCTACAGGAAGAGCCAGCACATGGAAATTGTCAGTATACTGCCCTAGATTTTCAGAACCTTTTAAGGGAAAGAAAAAGTCCATAAAACACCAAGCGAATGCTAAATAATCATCAGACCTTAAATGGAGTCATGAACTTGGGGATGGTCTGTCTCTACCCCCACTATTTAGCATTTATGCAATAAAATAAATAGATATGTCATAATTGATCTATGAGACTATGATGGAGCTGCAAGCACCAATTTCTCTTTTTAAGGCAATTTTTTTGGGGGGAAACTACAGTGGAAGAAATATGTCTGCATTGTCATTTGGCCTCTGTTTATACAGCAGCCTCCACTTACAGTAGGATTTTCCAAAGGAGCAGTTCTAATTCTTGACAATATGTCACAACACTTATTTCTGCTTTTAACTATTTTAATTTGGCATAAATCATTACTTTTATTAATAAGGGGTTTATAACTGTGGTGTAGAGTACTGCTACTATTACTAATATAACAGTGTGGTTCGGCTGTTTCTCTTCTTTTAAATGGTTAAACATAAATCTAAGATATTCTCTGTATAACACAGAGCCTTGCTAGTTTCCATGGCAGCCATCCAGTCTGATTTACACCTGCAACAACAGGTGAACCCAATGAACCAACCGAGAGGAGAGAAAAGCTGGTCCACTGGGCACCAAGGAAACCACAGCTCAGAGGAAACCTTTCATGTTTTTTTTTTCCTTTTCTTTTTATGTCACCAGAAGCATTATTTGAGCTTGGTATTAAGTTAGATGTGTTTTGGGGAGGAAAACCGTGCCTAATTCTACAGCAGGGATCAGAAAAAACCACATGGTGCTATATTGTTGCTGCTTTGGAAGACCCATTTCAGGCTTAAAAGTAACCGGCATCCCCCTGGATTTTCCAACTGGGTTTTGAAGTTATTGTTATGCTGCAGAATGAGATTAAACCTGCCAGACATCTCCATAAAGTTATTGCGTGATGGGTAATCTAATGCCTAAAACTTTTGTAGAGTATAATAGGTTATAATATCCAGGTCTACTTAGCTCAGTAAGGGCAGTCGTCTACTGACCACAGGGTCAGTGGTTCAATCCCAGGTCCCGGCTATATGTCAAAGTGTCTCTGGGCAAGACACTGAACCCCTAACAGCCCATTACAAGCCCCCGGCTAGTATTGTCTCTGGTTTGTGTAAAACAAAGATGATGATGATATAATCATAATTCATATCATAATTGATGTGATGTGGGTAGACAGTCAGGTCAGAAATTTGTCCTCCACGTGATAGGGCATGCCCCAGCCTTTAAAGAATCACAGGCCTTAAAAATGTAAAGCTGAAGCTAACATAGCAATGAGTAAAAATGTGATCAATCCCTCAAAGTTCTGCAGAGAGCACCACAAAGTGAAAATGTCATGGTGTTTTGGACTGGACGAGACAATTTATTGACAATGGAGATGATTTTAATACAGCACCTGCAAAAGATAAAATTGTTTAAGCCACGTTTTACTAAACGGTGGTGGACACAGGCACACATAGGCACCCTGAAGGGGCTGCAAAAATGCAGCTCCATACACAACAAACTGCATGGATATTGTTATGGCTGATTGATTGATTGATATTTAAAAGCTGCTGGTTATATCCTGGGAGAACATTGGTAAATCAATTGACAAGTCAGGAGGAAAACAAACAGTGCCCGATCTCATCAGAGAAGTTAACCACAGGTAGGTTAGGTGAGGAACTTTTGCTAACCAATTATTTTAGATAGTTTGCCCTTTGAATTTCTATAATCAGTAATGCACATTCAGTTGTGGCTAAGAAAGTGTGGCTAAGCATGTGACTGATTGCAAATTAGCCACGTTCCATTGTTTTATAGTAATTAGCTATGCAGAGCTGGTTTGAGACAGCTGTACATTATGGAGCCTATGTTTTTAAATGAGTGAAAAGTGAACACAAAATGGGAGGGTATATTCCATGTTTTTATAAGTAATAAAATAATTAATAGAATTGAGATGATGTTATTGTTCTTAGCAATGGTTATGAGGTAAGTAAACATTTATTATTTTATCTGATAATTCAACTGCGTATCTCCAAAATGCTTTGTTATTAATTTTTGCTTATCATAATGAGTTGTTTGGGAGCAGGCGCCACATCGAATTGTCAGTGTACACAGTCGTTTCCAGCAGATGGCGCTGCAGGTCCTGTGATAACCGTGGAGAAGCAGAGCGACAGCCCCTCCTGCAAGCGGAGCCCTTGCGTTGTTTTCCTCCCCTGGATGATGTGAGGTGCGTAAAGAGGCGCCAACGCACCGCACCGGGCTGAGGAGGTAGATAATGAGCCGAGCAGACAGACAGACCCTCTCCAAGAAATTCGCACAGCGTCTCCGAGCCGCAGAGACTATGAAGAGGAACGGCAGACTGAGGAGGATTCACCTGCGGAAAACTGTGTGAAGAGGAAGGATGGCGGGGGGCCGGAGGGGACTTGTGGCCCCTCAGAATACTTTTTTGGAGAACATTGTGAGACGCTCGAACGGTAAGAATTAATTTGCTGCACTGACTGAAGATTTAAGCATTACATACAAAAACGCTCCAGCTCTGAAACTATGCGCACGAATGCTCCTGCAGTCTGTCCAATTAAGCCAATCAGCTAATTAACCGAGATTAACAAGAAGCCCGTTAATTAGTGATAGAAAGGTCGTTTTTCTTTGAGCTACGTAGGAAAATCTACGTACGCGCATGATTAATAAAAAAATCAATTCCATTTAATTAGTGTAATTATTTTCAGAATGATTGAAATTAATTATAAAGCTTTGCAGCTGGGAGTCCCTGCAGGAGAGGATGGAGAACAAAACAAAAAAACCCAAAGGAGGTTTCTACAGTCGTTACATTTACTACTGATTACATAAGAGCAGTGGAACTCTTAATATGTAGGGATATGAATACTTTGGGGGGGGTTATGATCAGAGTGAAAACCATTTGGTATATTCTTCACAATTCTTCTCTCTGGTTTATAATAAAATTTGTCATTTGTTGTTAATGTCCCTTTGTAATGTCTAACAACAAACCAACTGAATATGAATAAGTGATTTGGTAGTTGTATTTGGCTAACCTGTGAATTTAAATGGTAAAAATACTTTAGTTGTCTTTCAGGGCCTTTAGCATTCATTAAAATGTAAATATCTGTCAAACAAGTAATTAGTACGGTTAATAAAACAAAACATCTAACTCATTTTGGCCAGTTGAGTCTGAAACGTAACCATATTCTGATGAAAGTCTTACAGTACTGTTGGACGTGGGTGTCTCTAACACTTTTTGTGTAATTAGACCCAATAGGAAGTGACAGGAGAGACTGCAGACTTATGACACTGGACTGGCAACCAGCAGTGTTGTGTTTGTCACCAGCCACGAAAATTATTGTATCCCTGTCCATTAACTGGCTTCAGTTATAAATACTTTTTTTTTTCAATAGGGTTTGGTTAATGTTACGTTTGGCTGTTTTCCTTCTAACATTTGTGGTCAGTGCACTCAGAATGCATGTGTCTGCACACACACTCCTTGACTGTCAGTCTGCCCCTGTTGCCCATATCTATATAAGATGTGTTATGACAGAAAGGAACAAGTTGTTCAGAAAAGCCCATGCTGTCTCTAGAATGAAGACTTTTTCTTTTTTTTATTTAGATGAACAGTGTGACGTCTGGATAAATACAAAACCACATTTTAAGCACATTGTTTTCCTAGGTGGATTAACAAGCAGTAAATCCCCCCTGAGATCAACCCAAATGAGCCATAATCTGCAGGATGCCATCGAGAAACTGATTTGTTGGCATTTATAAACGACCCTTTAGTCCCTTTACTCTAACTTTCAGTCATTCATTGTTAAACACCCGATCTGTGCCAGAAGTAGTGGACAGTTTTCAAGATCAGTGCTGATTTATTTATTTATTTATTTTAAAAATTATTTCAAACTTAGATTTTCATGTGCGTTCTCGGTAGTTACATTTAATATAACATGCAGAAATCTGTGTTCTCTATTTATAAACCCGTTCACCCCCTCTGATATAGTTTGAAATTCACAGTCGCTACTAATACGTTAATGATGGTTCTGTTCCCTTTCAAATTTCAGTAAATGATGCCAGTAACCAAATATGGACAACACCACAGACCTGGAACTAGAACACTAATATAATCGGTAGCCATCGTGTAAAATAAGGGAGTTGTGGACAACTTGACTGAAACTTGGAACCTTCCATAATCAGAATACATTTTTTGGCTGAATGAAGTTGTATCGTACTGTATGCAGTTATAGTATTATTTTATTTATATGTTAAGTGGAGAGGAACAATAATGTAATTTGTGCAACAAATAAATCAATCAGTTGCTTTAATTACCAAGAATTCCTTCTAGAAATAAAACCTGACCGTTCGGTCACATAGGCCAGACATCTGTTATCAATCAGTTCTGGGACCATATATGAATGTGGCCCAGATCACATATGATAAAATTAGATTAGATTTGTTCACACTTTTGTGAAAAGTCAGGTTTGAGTCTATTAGAGGCAAACATCATTGGAAGAGGGACACTGAAGCCTATAATGTGAATTTAAATCATCTTCTACTGGCACTTCTGCTTTTTTTAGGAGCTATATGAGGTATATTTATACACTACTTGTTTTAACATTGTGGTGCTGTTTACTTGAATCAAGGATCTGTGTACCTCTTTAATGTGACCACTGTCCCTAGCTTTTCCTGTAATACTCAAGTTGCCTACATTTCTGAGGTAACATGTGTTTCTGTAGACCAACATGTTTTAGCATCTGCTCAGGTAAGAGCAACACAGTTTGGGTTGTTGATTCCACACAGCAGTGTTGTAGCCACCTGTCTCTATTTTGGTTCACATGTCTCATCTTTTTTTTTTTTTTTTTTGTCTGACATTCACCAGATGTTTCTCACTGTAATCTGTTAACCCTCTTTTCTTTGCAAAAACTTCAGTTTGGACACTGTCACATAGACAGACAGGTACTATGAAGTTAAATTTGGCGTGCCGCCGCTGTTTTCCCAACCATATTTCTTTGTAATCTGGCACCAAATGTTCTATACCAAATGCTGTTAATTTACAAACCTCTTTAACAAATTAGACATGTGAAGCATTGTAAAGTTTGCTGCAACACACCAGATATTCAGCAAATCCAGATCTAACAATGATTATGAAGCTTTGGACCTTATGCTTCTTCAATCTCAAAATTAAAGTTTATCTGATCATTGTAAAGTAACACGTTGGCATGGAACGTCTCCTGCATCTTAATCTGTCAGTGTTCTCATGCTTTCTTTGTGTGTTTGTGTATGTGTGTGTGTGTCTTGTGGTTGGTGTCTTTAATAGAGCCTGATTGATACGGTAGCAGGTAGATTTGATGGGTTAATTAAGCTAATTAGTATTTGTGTTTCAGGTGGCAAGTGGGTAACCTGAAAAAGCTTTTGAGCTATTTGCTTACCAACATGTCTTCTGGCCACCATAGATTCTTCTGGCCACCGCTCGATTTTAGTTTATTTGTAGAACGGACGGTGAGACCGTTCTGGACAGGAAATGAGCAGCCCCATCATTTTGTCCCTCATTAGTTCAGCACTGACAGGCTATGCCGTAAAACAATGTTTGCAGCTCCTCTGTTGGCAGGTTAGTTGACCATGGAAAGAGTTATTGGCTTGCAAGTGAACACTGTTGCCTACTGTTATTCTGCTCAGGTAAGATGACGGCAAACACATTGGCCTGAATAAGACAAAAAGTTTGAAAAGGTGTTCACAGTATCAGGTACTGTTTGGGAATGGAGAGAACACCAGTGTAAAGGTGCAGCCAGATAGTCTGCTTGGAGACACTAACTTGTGTGGTGTAGCTGAAAGCAGGCCCGGGGCAGAAAGAGGTTGTAAACATAGCCTACAGCTAACATTAGTTCGGTGTTTGATAAAACAGCCTCTCATCAAACTCAAAATGTTTGGACATGTGAAGCAGAGGAGGTGGACTAACTCTTAACCAGGAGTGAATGTTTTCGCCCAAGTTTCACACACATGATACAGTGACCCCGTCTCCTGCAGAGTGTTGCAGTTGTAGCCTTAATCCTGCTACACTACGCTGGAGAGTGTTTTCATGTCTGTTCACAGTCAGCTTTCAGACTCCGTCGGTCCTTAAAGTGCATCGTTATTCCTCTTTACTAGAGGCTGGTGTTATGTTTATTGCTGCAACAGAGGAAATAAATTCATACCGAGTGAAAATGAGTTTATAGCTAATAGACTACTACATAATGTCTGTAGTGCAGGGAAACAGCCATGAATTACATCACAAATGATGTACCCGGTTAGCACCAACTCTTCATCATCTAAATCTCCACCAGCTTAAAAAACCCCAAAACAAACTGTATCAGTTGGGCTCTAGTTTATAATTTCTTGTCCTGCTCTTTCACCCATGTGTCGTCATTTTGTTGTTATCTGTGTGCTTAGCAGGGTGATTTGCTTTGTGATTTGCTGTATAGATTTTTTTTTTAATTAGTGGTTTTATCCCCAGTTATCACTTCTCCTGTCCCATTTTATCTGCCTCCTTTTTTTTCACCCTTTTTGCAAAAATTACATGGACCAATTTGAGAATGTTTAACTATGTTATTAATATCGTGACAAAAATAACACACATTGTTTTGACCGCTGATTTTGATTTGATATAAAACATAACAACATGCAAGTGAGTAATCCCATCTAATTAGTCAATGCACTCTCGCATAAGTAGGACACATTTAAATATTAATCTAATCTTACCTGTTACAGTTAAAGGTTTGTCACATATTTGACACAAACATTCTGTATGTTTGTGTAATACTTGTTTTTAAAATGTAGCTGTTTTACTTAAAATACAAACCCTATTAATATTGTGATAAAGAAAAGTTTATTAGAATTTAATTCAAACAGCTTATGAAAATCAAAAATCCAGTATCTCAAAATCAGTTTCCTCAGATGAATCAGGGTCGGGTGTTCCTCATCTTCCTCTCTTCTCTATAAGGTTCAGGTCAGGTCAGTTTGCTGGCCAAACATACACAGTAATATCATGGTCAGCAAACTAGTTAGTGGTACTCTTGACCCTGCTGGCAGGTGCTAAGTCCTGCTGGAAAATAAATCAGCGTCTCTCTTAAGCATCTCCTGGTAGATGACTGCATTAACTTAGGAATTGATAAAACCCAGTGGACCAACACCAGCAGATGACAGGGCCCCAAATCATCACCAATTGTGGACACGTCACACTGGATGTGCCTGTCCACGTGTACTCCAGACGGTGGGACCTAGACTTCCAAAAAAAAAAAAAAAAAAAAAATTTGGAATTTTCATTGAAACAGAGGACTTTGGACCACTGAGCAATTGTCCAGTCCTTTTCCCCCTTAGTCCCGGTAAGATGCATCTGACATAGTCTTTGGTTCCAGAGTGACCTAATATTAGTTTATTTTCTGAAGACATCTGTGTCACTCCTTGTGAAGCTCCCCGAGTTCTTAAATCAGCTTTGCTTGACAATCTTCTTAATCATGTGGTCGTCCCTGTTGCTTTTGAATCCTTTCCTGCCAGACTTTGTCTTTCCAGTCAACTTTCCATGAACATGTGTGGATACAGCACTCTGCGAACTGTCAGTCTGTCAGCGATGACCTGCTGTATCTATTGTCATCTTCTGGACAACTGTTGAGTCAGCAGTCTACCCAATGATTGGTTGTGTGCACTGAACTAAAGAGATACAGTATTTATTTACTCAAACTTAAACATAGTAGATAGATAAGATGATAGATTTCTGATTTTCATGAGCTCTCAGCAAGAATCATCAAAATGAAAACAAAGGTTTTAAAAATTTCCTTTATATGTAACAAACCTAGAATTTAATAGGGGTTCATTATTTAATGGCTTTACAAAAGAAATATGCTTTTTCATAATATTAAATTGACATCCACCAGAGTATTAGAATAATATTTGATTCATAAAACCCAACTCTTAAATTCACATCATTGCCATTGTTGTCTAATTTCATGTGACATAAGGACTATTTGGAGTTTAATTAATGACACAGAGAACAGTGTCGTTATTTATAAAACAGCTGACACGGTTAAAATAGGATGGAAGCAAAAGAAGCAATTCAAATATACACGCAACTCAATGATTAGTTATGTTTATTACCATTTTGACCATGAATATATTTAGCTCAGAGGCCTTGCTAACATTTAAACATGCAAAATTAATCTACTCTGTTTTCCCCGGCATCTAAAAATTGTTGACAGCAGATATTAATATTTGTAGACAGGATTTGTGCATAAAGAACAGTAAGCACCTTTCAAACAGCAAACTGCGCATATTACATAGTCTACATAACACACAAACAAGAAACACAAACTGTTATGAAAAGTGCTGCTAATGCGTGGCTATTAATAAAAAGTGAGGGAGGCTAACATCTGCATAATTTCTACAGAGCAGGGAGTTACTTTAGGAGCTATATTTGTGTGTAGTGTAGCATAGACCATTGCAGACACTAATGAAAGTGTGTGTGTGTGTGTGTGTATACGCCCTTAAAGGCTTAGAGGAAACATCACAAGACAAATGCACATTTTTAAACCAGACGTTTGTTTCATAAATCTTTTCAAACGAAAACCTCTGAAGCTACATCAATGTACGTAAAATCCAACTGCAGTAATTGTGGGTCTTTTGAAAAGATAAGCTTTAACATATCACAGCTGATTTTTACAATGACCTGCCAATGATTCGCATTCGAATCCTAAAAGTTTAATCCAAAATGTTCCCATGGATTTCTGTTGGGAGTCTAATACTTGCTTTAAAATACAAATATTCAATGTTAGATATTTAAAAAAAATAAATTCTCCTAATGCTTTGTAATTGTGTCCTATCATTCTTTGAATAACTGTTTGCAAAATACAAATTCTGTTCCCCTTCTGCTATATAATTAATTTAGATTGAATTTCAATGAACAGTGATAGGCAACTTTCCTCACCCCAAACTACATTTTAACCATTTGTATACCCTTGCTTTTAGGTACCACTGTGAATCCTGAGGTTATTTCCTGTTTGCTTTTTTGTTTAATTTCAAACAGACACCAACTTTGTGCTGGGAAATGCTCAGATAGTGGACTGGCCCATCGTGTACAGCAATGATGGTTTCTGCAAACTGTCGGGGTACCACAGAGCAGAGGTGATGCAGAAAAGCAGTACTTGCAGGTAATCAAGAGGATCTGTGTTTCTTCGTAAAGTTGAATGACAAAGTAATGGCACTGTTTGCAATTTTCTGGTTTTCTGCATACATTGCCATTGAAATGTGATCTGACATTTTTCAAAGTCACAAATATCAACAAACACAATATTTTGAAGCTGATAAAACACAAACGGTCATGATCTTTTTGTGTCTTTATTAAACTTAGTACATGCAAACATACAAAGTGATTGTGGGAAAAGAAAGGGCAACACTTTTGATGTCTTTAAATGAGTCCAGTCAATGGTTTAGAACTACCTTCACTTATAAAACAACTTAATCGGTTTCAGTGGGATAGTCATAAGCTGCATCACTTGATGGGAGTTATGCCTCACAAGAGATTTGTTCATTTGCATGTAGCTGAAATTAGTTACAGAATGATCCCAAAGACTTTCGATATTCATTAGTCCACAGTGTGACATATTGTCTAAGTACAGAAGATTTAGTCCTGTGGCCACTCTCCTTAGAAATGAGCACCCAGCAGAGATCGCTCCAAAGGCAAAACTCAGAATGCTCAATGAGGCGGAAAAAATAGGCATGGTATCAAAGCCATTGCCCTGCAAAACAACACTGCAGTGCTAAAGACTATCTTGACACTCCACAACAACGCCACCGAGAAAATGTCTTGTGGGCAGACAAAACAAGGGTAGAATTGTTTGGGAAGAACACACAGCACTGTGTATAATGTGAAAAGAAAATCATATACAACTCCAATATGAAAATGGCATCCAAGCAGCGAATTTACAGTAGAGGGAGCATCTTGATTTGGTGCCGCTTTGCTGTCGCTCGATCTGGACAACTTGACATTGTGAAGAGGAAAATGTATTCCCAGATTTATCAAGATATCCTAAAGGGTAATGTCAAGGTGACTTACCACAAGCTTAGAAGAAGCTGGGGGAAGCAGCAGGACAATGACCCTAAGCACCGAAGTAAACCTACTGTAAAAAGGCTTTGGAGACACAAATCTTTCTATGAAGTCACCCAGTAAGAGCCCAGCCCTGAAATGCTGAGGCAGCTAGAAACAAAGGTGCTGAGGAATGACCTCCAGAGCTGTTCACACTTGGCATCTTAAGATTATGGCTGAGCTGAAGCAGTTCTATGAAAAAGAATGGTCCAAAATTCCTCCTGAACATTGTGCAGCTCTGCTCCAAAGCTACAGGAAGTGCTTACACGAGGCTATTGCTGCCAAACATGGTTCAACAAGTTATTAACACTGTTGTCACTTTATATGTTTAATGGGTGTTTGCAATACAAATAATGACTCTGTGTTTTATCAGCTTAGAAATGTTGTGTTTGTTGAAATTTTTGATTTTTCATGACGATATGGTAAAAACTAGGAATTTCCAAGTGGTACAATCAGTTTTTCTTGCCTATGTGTGCAGTTTTTAACTTAATCCTTTACAGAAGCGACATAATGCAAGGACATAGCTTAAATGTTTGATTACTTTTAAAAAGTAATTGGTCGTATTAGAGAAATAAGATAAGTCTGGGACACTGAAAAACCTTGTTACAATTACGGCTCTCTTACTAATCTGCCTGAGCCTCGTAGTAGCTGCCAAAACAAGAGGAAGGATTTCTACTCAAGGTTTATTGTAATGTAATTTTGCTTCCTGTGAACAGTTGTGTGTAGAGATCACCGGTTGCGTTACTTTGAAGTACTATAATAGGTTTGCCATTATTTGATCTGGAAATAGAAT
The DNA here is from genome assembly GCF_033026475.1 of Channa argus. Taxonomy (NCBI): domain Eukaryota; kingdom Metazoa; phylum Chordata; class Actinopteri; order Anabantiformes; family Channidae; genus Channa; species Channa argus. The sequence goes on from NC_090197.1 coordinate 34,146,246, forward strand.
TAGTAGGTTTTGAAAAAGTGCGATTGTATGACCTATGTAGCCAATGTTCTGCATATTTGTTTTATTTGTACTTCCTACCTGCAGTCCATTTAGATACATACAATCATAAACATAGCCTTTGCTAATTATAAGTTTAATAACAAATATTGTAGCTTTCAAAAACAAAATGTGACAAAATAGTTCACAAAAAAGAATAATGAATAAGTGTGTTATTTCATAAGGTGCTTACTTTCTTAGGTGCACTCTTTCACCGTACTGAATTATATCCAGACTGGTGCAAACACTTTGTCCAATCAGTTTAAGATGATCTTCTTCTCATCTGCATATTTGAAAACAACGTTTTCAAAGTATAGCATGCATGTACAAGTTATAATGTATCAAATATAAAAATATCAGCCATAACATAAATGCCACTTGGTGATTTTAATGTAAACGCATGTTTTTAAAAAAAAATAAAATATGAACTAATAAATGCTGAAGTGCCATTAACCACCTGTCAGCTCATAGTGGTTAAAATCGGCTCCATCTTTACCAACAGTGACCTTTGACCCATTTTTAACATCATTACTGTACATGTTTTGCCATAATTACCATAATTAGTATTGTTTAAGGAACATTTCTTTTAGTAGAGTACTTTTTATATTTGTACTTTCAATAAAATGGACATAATCAGCTTTACTGTTACTTGAGTACATGAGTTGCGTTGGAACTTGTAGTGGAAAAACTACTAAACTTCTAAAACTTGTTTTAGACCAATACTTTCTTATTTAGGTTGGTTACTTGTGCCACCTCTGCACACAGTGTATCATATTTTGCTGTATGTGTCTGTGTAGCTGCAGACTGCTCAGAGTGGACATGCTGCGCCTTGTCTTCCACGACATCATTAAGTCGAACCAGTGGCTGATCTCTGTAGTCCTCAAACCTGTGTGATAGTGACATTTACTAAAGAAGGTTTGGAGTTTTTTAAGCTGCCTTTTGAAAAAATGTACAAAGTCCATTAAAATTAAACCCTGGGATCTCATCAAAAGATTTAAATAATTCATGGAGGTGTCCTTGCTGTACCAGCAGTGTGTGAAGTAAGCAGGATTTGGCGACTTGTGAAATGAAGGATAAAAAAAACCTGCTGAACTGAACCGGAATTATCAGCATGTTTTTAGACTTTTATTTCATTTTTAATCTCCAATCAGAGTCCTGACCGTATATTTCTGCTCACTGTCCAGCAACATCACTGGACTGTTTTTAAGTAGCTTGGAGTTCTGGTGCTAATCGAATACTGTAGAAGATGTATGGACAGGGCTGAAACCTGAGAGGGGGCACGGTCGATGGTGACAGGACGATGAGCTCAGTTGTCTGGCTGAGAAAGCAGCAGACAAAGTTAAATTTGCAATGTATCCTGCTGTGTTGAAATGAATGAAAATACCACTCACAACTAGAATTAATGATGTTCCTGTTGTTACAGACAACGCAGTAGATTTTCTTTCTCTTGCAGAACCAGAAACCACATAAATTGGACACAAATCAGTGATGTAATCTAGTTGTAACAACTGAAACTGCTTCCACATCCCTCACTGTAACCGTAAAACTGTGGACTTGCAGTGCCCCAAAGGTGATCTCTCAAACTGTTCACCTATTTGACTGAGTAGTTTGGGGATGTGTGTGTATTGTGGCGGTTATAAGCGTGTCAGTAACCACTATATTAATAGAATCACATGGAAACAGTTGGTACTGCCAGATTTGAAAACCGTGGGAGATTCTGTTTGTTGTGGGAGATGTGTTTGTCACAGCCAGCACTGCAGCTATTACTGGTTTAAACCCTTGGGTCCCTTAACATAAGCTTTATAACACTTGCCAACACAAATATTGAATGACAGTGGGCTTTAGCTTTATTTTTGGGTTGTTGGATAGAGTCAATTCCTGTTTTTAAGAAGGAAACCAGATCCAATAGAAACATTTCTCTGTGTGAGTGTATATATATGTGAACAGTTAATATATTTATGTTTATATACTACCATAAACTTTCGATATTGACAGCATACTGTATATGTGCAGGTGTCACTGTGTGAAAAGACACCATATTGTTTGAAACGATAATGTTTCAGGTCGCTGCACTTCAGAGACTCAGTTGTTCCTTTAGCTGCGTCTGCCAGCTGTTACCAGGCCTTCACACTTACAGCGGCAAAAGTCTGGGCCAGTGGCAGCAGCCCAGTTAATGCTGCAGGGGACCACCTGCTGTGTGCTGCAGAATCAACCAGAGTTCAGTTACACGACGGGAAAGTTGAGCAATTTTATGCAGAGACACTCTCATGCGGTTCATGCACAGCTTTGCAAGAGCCAATCAGGAACTTTTTGATTCCAATAGAAACTGAAGCAGAGAGACAGTTTACTACATAGCATGGGGGAGTTATAACTAAGAAGAGGAATAACTGATAATTATCTGATTATTATCAGTTAACAATTATGTTTTTAACATGCTGTGTAACTACAACTTTTACAATTTACAACCATTGTTGGGGTCTAGGGGTGGTGTAAATTGGGGTCTAGGGGTGGTGGATTTGCTTCACCACAAAACAGTTTTTTTTCATCAACTCAATAATTAATGCATTTAGCTAGAAATACATGTTCCCTTCTCAAAAATAATTTTTTTTTTAAATAAAAAAAAATAATATATCTAGGGGGATGCAAACTTTTGCACCAATTTAATTATTTTTATTGAACTATGTCGTCTGAAAAAACATTTGTATTCCTTAAATGTACAGTTTAGGATGAAGTTTGCATCCAACTGCTACTAAAACATTTGCAATAGCTGAATGTACATTAAATATTATGTTGATGGAAAAATAACTGAGTCACTGTCTGACTCCAGTACAATTCTGAAACTTATGAAGTATTACATATATAACCCACCCCTCAGAAGTACCTCAGCCATGTGATGAGTTTCCATTTTGGAAAACCTACTGACATTGGTGATTTAAAAAAAAGAAACATTACCAGAAGCCTTGGTTGGGTGTTGGTTTGATTTTTCCCAAGTCTTTGGTTAAAGACCAAATACCTGCAAAACTAATGGTACAACATCCACCTGTAGATACATATGTTGGAGGTTTGCATGTTTCTAAACTCTTCATTTAAAGCTTAATGTGTTAATACTGCCTTGTGTTGCCTACGACTGTGGCGCAGGAAGGTAGAGCGGTTGTCCACCAATCTCACAGTTGTTGGTTCAATCCCCGGCTCCTCCGGTCACATGTTGAAGTGTCCTTGAGCAAGACACTGAACCCCAACTTAGTTGCTCCCAGCGAGTGTTGGCCAGCTGCATACCCGCTCCCCCATCGGTGTATGATGCGTGTGATTGTGAGCGTGAATGGGTAGGAAGTGTAAAGTGCTTTGAGTGCCAATAGGTAGAAAAGCACTATATAAGTGCAGACCATTTACTTGGTAATCTTACACATTCCTGTCCCATATTGGCTTTCTCTGTTTAAAAGTAACAGTTTAGTGACTTTTATAAAGTATGTGATTTGTACTGTTCTTAAATCTACCAAATGACTATTTTAAAAAAACAATTGGAGAAACACTTTTTTTTTTAATTCTTTTTTTATTCTTCAAATAGTCCTGTATCATTTGGCCATTCAGCTCTTTATTTTTGCAACCCATTTCCACATTCTTTGTATTTGAAACAAGTTTGGCAGCATCAGCCACTTCCTGATTCATTTTTGTGCGAGGGTATAAAACATTCAGAATGTGGAAGTTGGTCTTTGATGATGACTCAATTATAAAATGTATTCTTGTTTCCCCAGAGTCTCATAACTAAATCTCTTTTTCTCTGAGTGTGTTGGAATCAAACATGTTACTTCCATCTTAACTTCCCAAGCGTGTTGTGTGTCTCTTGAATTATGTATGTTTTCCTATACTGGATCCTGTAAACATCCAGTGACAAGCCGGAGCGTTTTTCCCTCCTGATGAGAAATCTTTTTCAACTTTTTCATTTAAAAGACGCCCCCCTTTCCCCAATGTTGGGAGAGGCCATTCATCAGTGATATTACATTGAGCACTGGTTGGAAAAGTCTCAGCACCATCAGAATGTAGTCTCATTAAATTTTGCTTTTCTTGTTGTATTTCATAATAATAAACTCAGTTATATTTAGATCGTGTCTGGAACAGGCTGCTACTGAGGGTGGCACTAAAAAGCAGAGTGACATGAATGTCTCTGCAGTGTGGTTAAACGTGCTCATGGTTGCTTGACCCATCTTCAGGTTTAATTTGTTTTTGAGAGGTACTTTGAATTTGGCCAATTAGACAGCAAGCTGCATTCATCTTTTTATGCTTTCAGGATACATTTCACTGGGTTTTAATCTACTTCTACTCTATATTTAATACAGCCTAGCTCTGCAGGGTACCTGTAGAGGTCTCTGAGTACATAGTGTAGAGGTGATCTTACTCGAATCTGACATTCATGCAAATACTTCACTCCGGAGATCTTTTTATGACGAACATTGAACATGTATTGACTTGCTTCTCAATTGTACATACAAGTTTAAGTACAGTAATCTCACAAGCACATTCACAAACAAGTTTCTCAACTTTCTGATGAACTCGATAAACAACCGTGTGCCTCCACAGCTTCACTGAACCTTTTTCTTCTACCTTGTTGGGGTCCACACCACCTTGTAGTCAGTTCTTCTGCTCCAGTTACCGTGTCAAGTCTGCTCCCTTCAGTAGCTGAGCTGAAGCATCTCTTGTAACAAACCCTTTGCATTGCATTCATCCGTTGAACACTGCCAGTTCGTCACTATCCAGGTGCCTCTCCTTCTTGATCTTCACGTAAATAGTCGCTTATATAGTCGCCTACATAGAGCTTTTATTCAAAGCGCATTACAATGTTGATTCCCATTCACACACACACTCACACACCGATGGCAGTGGCTGCCATGCATGGTGCTCACCTCACCCACCCGGAGCAACTTGGGGAACGTCACAACAGACGTTCAGTGTCTTGCCCAAGGACACTTTTACATGTAGCTGGGAGCAGGGATCTCGGATCGAACCACTGACCCTGTGGTCCATGGTCAACTGCCTTACCAACTGAGCTACAGCCGCCACGTGCAGCAAAGTAGGGTTCGTCCCTGAGCAGAACTGACACTACCTCCTCCTGACAGCGCCTGCTCATATGCCCTGGTTTCAGACATCTGAAGCATAAGCCTGCCTTCCTGAGAAACACCATCTTATCCTTGGAAGAAGAATTCCATAGCCTTTTACAGTGCTCAAAAGTATGCCCCTCATAGAAAAAAAGACAAGACTCAGGTGAGGTTTTGATGGTATTGTAAGACTTAGGTGAGGCATTGATGGTACTGGAAGGGCCTGTCTTTTTAAAGCCAGGCTCTACACTCACATCCTTTTGAGTGGTCACTTGCTTTGCAGTAGTGGTAAAGCTCTTTTTCATACCACCTACTTTCCCTAACTTACCAGAAGGACTCTTTAGGTCCCATAGTAAGGGTGCAGTGAGATCTGGCATTCGTCATTTACAAACTCAACTAATCTATAAACTTAGCCTCACGATTGTGTTTCTTACCAAGATCGTAGGCCACATACCTCCACTTCTCTCTCAACTTATATGGACGTTTTTTCATACACTCTAAATCTTACATTGCGTTTACACAATTGCCTAGGAAAGGGGCGAACGAATGGATCGCTTCACTATCTTCAGCCTTAACTGTTTGCTAATTTAGGGCCTTTTCCATGTAGGCTACTGATATTTTATATTTGTTGCCAAAATGCTACTTTAAAAGCCGCCTGGCCTTTTTATATCCTTGGCTTGGTTCTGTATAAAAGCAACTTTGCACCACCTCCCTAGGTTGTCCACTTGTATACTGCGCTAAAAAGTAGAGCCAATCACTGTCACTCAAAGTTTTACTTTCCACTCAGTGTTCGAATGCTTTGATGAAGAGACCATAGTCTAGAGGATCTCCAGTAAAGGTAGGGACCATTTGAGGAGGTTGAGCATAAAACCTGTGATGTTTTTTCCGGCATTTTAGTAAAATCATTTTGACACGGAGTATCCCTAAACGAAAAATGCTGAGCCTTTGATACCAGAAACTGGCTAACAGCGCTTGCTGAGAAGTCGCAGCGGCGAACCTCAGCCTTTACACTGTATCCAGCACCAAAACACCCGCTAACAGTTTTATCTCTTGCTTCCTCACATTGTACAGCCACATTGATGGCAACAGGTACTTTATCCCTAGCATATGTTGTCTGTGCCTGACTAAAATTGACGTTGTCATTGTTGACGTTTGAACCACATGACGCAACAAGGCCTGCATGTTTCTTTATGATCTGGCTTCGGGCGTTAGAAGCTGCAAGAGCAGCGTTCATTTCCAATTGTTGCTTCTTTGCGCTATTCTTCCCTTCTTGCGGCTCCCTTTCTGCCTAAGCTTAGCTTCTTGTTCCTCTAGAGCTTCTTGTTTTTGCTTTAAAGCCTCAACCGTAGCTAATAAAGCTGCCCTTTCTAGTTCAGCCTTAAGAAGTACTGGTGAAGCTGAAGATGCTACAGAACCTGTTTTGGATTTCCTAGATCTCCTTGAGGATGCCACAAGATCAACACTTTCATTTGCTTTACGTGCGTCCTCAAGACGTTGATGTGCCTCTGTTAACCAACGTTCAACATCGGCAACAAGTTTTCTGAGTGAATTTAACTTTGGCTTGAACCAGCCTTGCTGATCTGTATTCATTTCCTCTTCGAGCTTAAGCTCATGGAATGTTTCTTTGAGTGAGGTATTTATGTCACAAAACTCACCAAACAGTTGGTTGAACTCTGGCAACAGTTTGGTTTCCACCACCTTGTAGCAGTCCTCATCCATGAAACAGCGTATCTTGCTCCTTTGTTTCACCCACTGGTCCAACTTGGCCTTTCTTTTGCCTAATCAGATTTTGCAAAGCTTTCTCCATGGCCTTGAGACTTGGCTTTACCTCTCGTTTTTCCACATTAGCGGGATCAATTTCTCCTTCCATTATTCTCTGAGTACTGTTTAGCCCATGTACAGAGGATTTCTTACTAGTGTAGAGGGGATCTTACTTGAATCTGACGGTCCAGCAAACACTTCACTTCGGAGATGTATGACGAACATTGAACATTTATCGACTTGCTTCTCAACTTAGCCGATGACAGATTAATTGTACATACAAGATTAAGTACAGTAATCTCACAAGCACATTCACAAACAGTTTCTTCAAACAAGTTTCTCAAAGTATGGCTGAACTCGCAGAACTGTTAGACACTGTGTGCCTCCATAGGTACACACTGAACCTTTTTCTTCTACCTTGTTGGGGTCCCCACCACCTTGTAGTCAGTTCCTCTGCTCCAGTTACCGTGTCAAGTCTGCTCCCTTCAGTAGCTGAGCTGAACAGCATCTCCTGTAACAAACCCTTTGCATTGCATTCTTCCCTTGACTACTTGACAACAAACTTAAAAGGTAAACTACAAAGGCAACTATCAAAGCTATATGGCGTCACTAATGACATCATCAGTACACATAAACATAACACAACACACAATAGATTACAGTTCACAATATGTACTACATAAAAAAAAACAGAAAAACTGAGGGAACCCTTTGTTGGCGCATACAGATGGCTTAAGGTTGAAGCTCAATGTAGGAACATGCAAAGGTCTCTGTCTATTAAATATTCAAATTATTTACCTTTGTGTCTTCCAGCTTTATGTATGGGGAGCTCACAGATAAGGACACGACGGAAAAAGTGCGACTAACATTCGAGAATTACGAGATGAATTCGTTTGAAATACTGATGTACAAGAAAAACAGTAAGTAGCCACGTGTGTCGAAAGAGAAAAATGTTCCACTCTCTTGTCATGCAAATGTATTCAGAGCTTCTGTACTGTAAAGTTCAAAGGCAGCCCAGAACATTTCTACCTGTATAGAAATGTGCTAATTGGTTGAGAGCCAGACCAGTGAAACCTTCCCAAGAAAAATGTGATGCTGTGTTTCCTTCCACTCACAGGTGTAATCTTCCTCTGCTTGCTGGTGTTTCAGGAAAGCATGGCGTGTTTGGAAAGTCCAGAACATTTCAGTTCACACCATGCATGAACTCTGTCCTTTCAATTCCACAAATTTTTTGAGCAGAGGATGCAGCTAAAAATATCTTGTCTTTATATTTGCAGGAACACCGGTGTGGTTTTTTGTGAAGATTGCTCCCATTCGAAATGAACAAGAGAAAGTGGTCCTGTTCCTTTGCACATTCAGCGACATCACGGCCTTTAAGCAGCCCATTGAAGACGATTCTTCCAAAGGTTAGAGTCAACTGATTTATTTAGCTCAATTATTTCTTTCACAAAGGCAACTTTAAAAGCTGCAAATGAAAATTAATCAACTTCAGAGTGTTCACAAAGTGTTCACATCTGCTCTTGCAAATGCCCATTCAGTCAAATATGCACCTCATGATGATGCCTGTCAGCACACAACACACAAAATCATTCACTGGACTGTGAAACTGAAACCAAAATAGAACATGAATAGATGCAAAGAGAGTGATGAGAAACAAGCGCTAGTGACAGCAGCTGGAGGTGGAGTTAGAGTAAAACTGAGATTGCAGTTTAGGTTTCAGTGTCAACAGGTTGCACGCTGCTAAAGGCATAATCAGCGTGAACTCGTTCTCTCTCGCACGGGACATGGTCTGCACGCACAATTCACAAATATGCATTTGTGCTGCAGTTCGATCAAGAACTTTATGACGTCAAAAAAATGGGTCGTCAGACAAAGAAAATGTTATGTGCGTTGTGATACTACAGCAAAGAAGACGTTGTAAAGGGGGGTTGATGTGGGTGGATGGAGACATCTGACCAGGATTTGTGCCCCATCAAATGAAAAAGAAGTGATCACTGTAGTTTCTGCTTGAGGCGACAGCAGTCACTGCTAGAATCAAACACAAAACTGACTGAATTGTTCATTGCCGAGCTGCATTGTGGGACATGTAGACTCTAAGTTTTGAGAAGAAAGAAAAATGCATAGAATAAAAAAAGACAATATCTGATTCTGCTTTTGAATTTGAATTTTCAAGAGCTATACAAAAAGATCAAACTGTAACACTGCATGAATAATCATGACTTAATGCATGCTCGAACAGTATCTCCTGCATGCATTCATGCAAGAGCAGTGTGTTAATGCTACAGCTAAGGTATTTATGACATTATGTCTCATGACTTATTAATGATGTTTATGTCTTCTTTAGCGTCATATGTCTTCTATAAGGAGGAGCTAAAGGTCTTGCCAGCAGTGCACATAAACACGTATTCTGCTGTATTCCAAGAAGTGTAATGAAGTGGTGACTTTCTCCTTCTTTAACATGATATATGGCATGATACTAGTTTCTCAGATGCTTTAGTACATTTTTCAGACGAGAAATTCTCAAAACAATTTATTCAATCTCCAAATTGATCAAAATGCCAATGCATTAGCAGAGTCATGTAACCAATTGCGTGCAGTTTTCTGTTGTTTTCTACATGTCCATTTGCTTATGGATGAAAATGTATTTCAGCAGTCTTAGTAGTACTATATAATGTATAATATAATATTCTTGCCTAAAGAAGTCAATATATGCAAAATGACTGAACATCATAACATAATAGTCCTTAATCAACAGTGTCTACGTAATGTGAGGAACATATACCAGCAGGAAGAACAAGAAAAGGAGTAAGACCATCCTTCTCAAGCACCTGCATCATGTGTGAATACGACCTTAATGTTTGTCCTGTTTTTACAGAACAGCTAAGTAGTCTTGCTCCTCTTCTTCCTCCTCCTAGTTAATCAGTTAAAGGTCCATGAGATGCATGATGGGTTATGACAACTAGAACAACTTATGCTAGGACTTACAGTACTTATACTGACTGACATTTACTTTTTAGATAAAGTATTTTAGGGAAACTAATGGACTTTTGCAAGTAATTCATTGTGTGGAGCTGTTTGTATAAATTGTTTCGTGACATTCTTTTAACTGTTTTTACCTAAGCAACTGAGAAAACACTTTATAGGTGCTCTTGTTATTGGTTTGTTATATTATGGCTACTGGCTTATGATTACAACCAAACTGTTAACAGATGTATAAACATAAATGAGGCAATTTATTAGTTTTTAAAACATAAAGTAGTACAGATTGCTTGTCATTTAGAGCTTGTTTGTGTCATTCTTCATGTAAATGTGTGGTGTACGCACATACAGTACATAACAGCCACAGGGCTTTTAAGAGCAGAGCACTTCTCCAATGCTGGTAATTACCAAAAATATATCCAGCAGTCACTATTCCCACAAAACCTGGACATCACGCGGTAGCCACAGGGAGAAGAAACATCTTGAAAGTAATTAAAGACTGTGCTCCCTGTATGCGTTTATAATCCTCAGGCTGGGGAAAGTTTGCCCGACTAACTCGAGCTCTAACAAGCAGCAGAGGAGTCTTACAACAGCTGCAGCCCACAGTGCACAAAGGAGAGAATGTCCTCAAGCACTCCCGCTTAGCTGAGGTACGAGGATTTTTTTTCTTTTTTTGTTTAGTAAGAATACATTATATATGTAATACTAAATGGAAACTGAGCAATTGTGTAGATGAGATCAACCTGCACAGATCTTCCTATTAGCTGTACTCGCTGTCGGCATCTTGCTGTGTATTTGTCTTCCTGAATTTTCCATTATATGCCGTTTATCGGCAGGTACTACAGCTCGGCTCGGATATCTTACCTCAGTACAAACAGGAGACTCCCAAAACCCCTCCGCACATCATCCTGCACTACTGCCTTTTCAAGACCACATGGGACTGGGTGATCCTTATCCTCACCTTCTACACGGCCATCATGGTGCCCTACAACGTCTCCTTCAAGACAAAGCAGAACAACGTGACGTGGCTGGTGGTGGACAGCATTGTGGATGTCATCTTCTTGGTGGACATTGTTTTAAACTTCCACACCACGTTTGTTGGACCTGCTGGCGAGGTCATCTCAGACCCCAAGCTGATTCGAATGAACTACCTGAAGACTTGGTTTGTTATTGACCTGCTGTCCTGCCTGCCCTACGACGTCATCAACGCCTTTGAGAACGTAGATGAGGTGAGTGTGGTGGTTCTGTGTTGGTGTAGTAAGACAGTTAACCAGCAACTAGTCCATTTTTAGGTCTTCATGCCAATTATTTGCTAGTTGGTGCTGCTTAGTTGTTGTAGTTGTTGTAGTGTGCAAATGGTAAACTTGTGTAGCCTGCGTTGAAGTGGCGCGTCTGCACTTCATTAGAAATGAATGCCTCACGTGTGCGAGATGCAGTCCCATTTATTTCCAGTGAGGCCCCGTCAAATGATCATAACAACAATTTTAGATCACGACAATAATGGAATGTTTTGGGGGAAGGACTTTTTGAGCTGGATCTACGTACTTGACATTTCTGTTGTCATTTCTGTTTTCTGGGTTTGTTCTATGGCAACTTCTCCTGTCCCCATACATGACTAGGTTTATTACCTAATTAACCCACTGATAATTAAGTCAGAGCATACAGACATGAAAGGGGAAGATCATTTAATGCTTTTCTAGCACTCAGTTTGCTAAAGAAATTTACCTGTTATTGTTATCACATGATTTATCTTTTTTATCAATTTTTTTTAGACAAAATATAAGTGAAGCAGCTTCTGAATCAAACAGACTGTGTGAACTAATAAAGACTTTTATTTTGCCTTAGGCAGCTTTAGCTCAGTTGATAAAGGCAGTCGTCCACGGACCACAGGGTGAGTGGTTCAATCCCTAAATTGGGGAGGGTTGCATCAGGAAGGGCATCCAGCGTAAAAACTGTGCCAAATCAACATGCAGACAATGTTCCTCTGTGGCGACCCCAAACTCACAGGATAAGCCAAAAGGACAAAAAAAAAACCAAAACATTTTGCCATAGACAAGAGCATCGCCTATAAACATGGTCACTAAACACAACAATAAGGTGAAAGCTGTTGCCCCCACAATTTTGTTAAAATTGTAGAAATATGTAGATATAAATGATAAAAGAATAGGACAAATATTGACTGAAGTGATTTAGTTTTTGATGACTAAAACTAGACAAAAACTTAACAAAAAACAAAAAATAGATTAAAATTTCACTTCAGCTATTTTAGACTTTCACTTTAGACTAAGTCTACATCAACATCAGGTGCCAAAATGATCAGAATTTGACCAAGAAACCACTCAATGGCTAATAGTTATTATTGTTGGTTGTTTATTATAATGTGGAGAAAAAGATCGAGTTCTGGAGGAGCAGGTCAACCAGCTCTATACTCCAGTAAAAAAGCAATAATTAGTCTAAAAATAATCTGCACTAGAAGTACTACTTCAAATACATTATTCCAGTCGAAGTAATTAGTACATGCTATAAAGGATTCCTAAAGTACTCCACTAAGAAAACAACATATTGTTAATTTTGATGCTGCTGAAGCAGAAATGTACAGATATAATCCAGATTGTGCAAATATGATGAAGGGCATTTTCTAGCAACTAATAAATTAGACCAAGTGGTGGGGTTGAAAGGCTAATAGGATCTGTCCGTCTCTTTTGCCAGTCCCCAGTTTTCATATACTCTGTGCAAGAAATTATTTATTTGTTGTCCTGTTACAACATACAGCAGCATTTCTTTATTGCATTTGTTTAATTGATAGGATTAAATAACTGTACAGACTGTGTACATGTTAAGCTATAGTACTATGTGTTAAAATCTAGCTGATAGCGATTTTGTTTTTCTGCCGGTATCCAGATTTAAATATCTGTGGTGCAGCTGCAGCTTCTGAATTTGGTCCAAATATTCCTGAGATCTTTATTTACTTATTTATTTATTTTTGCTTTCCAACACACAGAAAAGCACACATTGATTAAATAGAGCCTCGGGGTCCTGCACTTGCTGATTTTTATTACATCAGTGCATCATTGTGCATGTGTGTATGTGTGTGCACATGTGTGAAAAATGATAAAGTGTTAGCATTTAGCGGTGCAGTGTGCCACACAGTGAGCAGCACCGTGTGTGTCTGCTTTCAGGCTGTTGGGTAGCACATAAAGTAAAAGATGAAATGCTGCTATAATAAAACGCTTGTTGTAGGACAGCAGGCACTGAGTAGTATTTGCTGGTCCAGCATTTTGGTCCTTTCTAGTTTTTCAGTGCCTCAGCATCCTAAATGCTGACAAGGTCAACTGGCCGGAGCAGAAGAAGTCAGGGGTCAGCATAAGGAGAAAAAACAAGAAGTTTTTGTGGTTTTAAAGGCCATCACTGGGTTATTGATCTGTAGTATTATCAAGAAACGTATTCTACTTAATGTCCATGAAAGGGTCAGACTTTTGATTATAGGTGTCCAAAAAGTGTTTTCCCATTTTTTTGTTTTAAATTTTAGATGGCAATACATATGTAGTAAATGGGTAATAAATAATATGGCAGTGGTTTGTCATGGCCACAGTGTAGTTTGTTCCTTGCAGATGTGTCAACAGCAGATGTTGAATCTTTCAGTGTCTGTGGGATAAGGAACTTTTTTTTTTATTTAACTTGGTAAAAAATAATGATCCATTTTCAAGTTTATCCTGTAAAATGTATTATGTACAGTATTTTGTTACTGTCAACAAATTCCATGAAAAGAGCAAATTTAGGTCATTTTCAAACCTGTAGTTTATTTGCTGTGGTCAAAGTCAGTGGACCACTTTGTACAACTGGATGCATTTCCTTATTTTGAAATCTCAGAGTAAAAAATAAATATTTTTCATCAACACAATATTCAATGCACATTCAGCTAGTACAAATGTTTTTTTTTGTACCATAATGTTATCTTATTTATAAATTAAAAATCACTTAATTTAATTTATTAAGGGGGATGCAATGTTTTTCGCCAACCTTTATAGACTCTTTGACCATTTTTGCAAATTGGTAATTTTTTGGCTTAAATGCCAGACTATCAATGGTTCTCAACTCCAGCTTACTGTAGTAATGTTTAAGAATCAGTAGTGAAAATACTGTAACCGTTAGTTGCAGCCCCTCACTTCACAGCAGAGCTTCAAGCTTCATTTTCAGCTCTACATTTACTGAGTTTCAAGTGTACATTTCGCCAATAAAAAGGTTAAGGACACATCAGCTGTAAACAGACACCAAAGCTAGGACCATCCACTTCCAAGATCATCTTCCACTGTGTCTCTGCAGCAACTCAGGGACTCCAATTTACTCCAAATTGCTTTGAGGCGATCCATGGCAGGGTTAGTGAGAGCTAGTAAACAATTGCCTATGTTATTACACCAGCACAGAAACATCTTGCTGCTGCTACCGACCTTAACGACCGACATGAATAACTTTGATGGTTGTTTTCCCCAACAGGTTTTCAAACGGGAAAGGGGAGCTCATTAACGAAGAGTGGCTGTCAAAGTTATTCTGGCGGCCTTAAAGCTGTATACCTGTTACCTCGAGATCCTTGCAGTCATTGTGTCATTTCAGTTACTAAAACGCCAAAAATGAGCCACTTTCTGTTGCTGTCCAAGTGTTTTAACACAGAGCTGACATAGTGATGAAGCCTGCAGCACATGCTTTGCTCCCACTGCACCAAAAAACACAGGGTTGTTTTCTGTTTCGCTTTATTTTATTAAATATTGATTTTCTACTATGTTTATTCATCGCTTACTACTGATCAAGTGTCTCTTCCCTTACGTTTTTTTCTTCTTTTTTTCATTCCTCTGTTCTGTTTGCATGGCCCCCCCTTCCTCTTCTGCCTGTGTTCATGCATGGGACGCGATGGGAAGAATTGGAACCACCGAGCTGTCACTCAAGTAGGCTTCAGTTTGATTAGAATATGATGATGAACAGTTTTGCCTTTTAATTTAACTTGTAGACACACATGTACACTTGACAAACACACCACAAACAATGATGCGCCCTTCATATTTCTTGTGACATTTATTTTTGCACCAAAATTTAAGCCGTGGAATTGTGGGAGTGTGACTGCGAAGGCATCAGTGCATTGAATGAATGTCACAGAAGGCAGGTTAAGATTTGCACTGCCTTTTGTTTTGTCGAACGATTTTCATTGTAAGAATTATCAGATTGTGTTCTACATTTTGAAAATGAACAACAGCATCATTAAAGAGATCATCATGACAGCTCATTCAGTTCTCATGTCAGCTGCAATATTTCATTTGTGACAAACTGATTGCTCTGATGTGACAGTTACTGTTTCAAAAACTACCAAGGCATAGAAAATATATTTGTTTAAGGCATTTGTTATTATAAAAGACTGATCTTATTTCTGGTCCTATGTGGCAACAAGTGGAAGAAGCTGAAATTTAATTAGGATATTTTAATTTTAGACTTGTAGAGTTTTGTTTTTTTAAACTTACATAGCACCCACTGTGTGGGAAACTTAAAGTCAATTTTATACTAAAAAGACATCAAGTTGATAATAATGCCAGACTGATGAAGCATCAGTTAAGCTTTAAATAAGGTTTTGCACAGAACAAGGATTTTGTTGTCCATCATTGCTGTTAAACAGACTTTAAGAAGAGATTTCTTCATGGCCAGTATGAACAGAAACAGTGATGACAGCAAGAAAGCCCTCTTGACATCTAATTTACTTTGTGCTAAGCTCATTGCTAGTGTAGCTTACTCCATACAAACAGAGCAAATAAGATTGTCTGCTGGGAGCCAGCGTCTTCAGTTAAACTAGGACTCTTAGTCTATTAAAGCATAAAGGGAAACCATGTTAAACCAGATAGCGTTTTTTATTTTTTTCATTTGTTCGTGTCAGTTCTTGACTTAAATGGGAACTTTAAAAATCTGTCATGCTAAGCTAACCTTCCTCTAGCTTAATACTGAAAGTGTGGAAATGAGAGTGGCATTGACATCTGGCTTTGAAGGTAGTTACTGTACATGATTGCAGTTTTTGATTTAGGCCAGTTTGACTTATCTTACAGACTGTTTGCAGAAGGAAACTGCAAACATTTCCTAATTTTAACAAATTAGATGCACTTGTCAGTGACATTTGGACGTGATCAACATGTCACGTATTTATATTTCTTCGCATATATAGCAACAAAAAACGATAAGCACAGTCACCAAAATGGGTAACAATTTCTTTAAAGAAATCTCTTTAATACCTATTCAGTAATGAGCTTTCTTCTCCAACTTATGTTTGTAGAGTTTACTGCAGACGTCAAAGCACGATAGCTTTGGTAATTGAATTGCATTAAAGTTCAGGTTTACAAAGTGAATTACATAGAAACTAGGGGGACTGTCCTGCAGCTAGATCAGATCAAGTGATGGCAAGTGCTGCAGCTGTACTCGCATTGGAGACCACAGCAGATTAACAAATCAATACCACTCCAGTGCGCGCGCGCACACACACACACACACACAGAATACCATCAGCACCGAACTGTAAAGCAGACTGATGGAATTGCAGTAGTTAGAATTGAGTGGGTGTCTCAATACAGAGTTAAGCTGAGTAGACATTTAGCTGCTGGTTATGCAACTGCTAGAAGTTGTAAAATGTTGTCACATTGCACAGGAAGGTTTTTAAAATCAACTCACATGTTAACACTTGTAAACACTTTGTGTATTCTGAGGTTGGTTATTGCACTTTCGTGTTCTTTGTGAAGCTTTAAAGGTATAAAACATTTTTTTCATAGCATTGATATAATGTTGACATTCTTTGAAAATCTATCAGACACTATGCAAACACATTACATCAACGTCATGCACTGGGTTTTACTGAACTTTAATATCATAAAATATATGTTAAAATGATGCACATCCACATTAATTAGTAGTTTTCAGCTTTTCCTCTAGTACACAGATGTTTGCTATCTTGCTAAGTTTCGATTCATATAGATAAGTGAATAACACAATTAGTAAAGTAAATTTTATACAGCGAGCGCTTTCTTAATCCCACCGAAGCATTCAAGTCACTCATAAGTCATAAAACAAAAACACAATAACACACAATAAAACACACACAATAAAAAAAAACACACTAAAAACACAAATGTAGCAGCCGAACAGAAACGAAGACGGGATTATACAGAGAATATGCAGTATAGACAGAACCTTACTTCATCCCTGCCTATATTGCATTTACAGTGTGAGCAGTACATGCTGTAAAAATTGTTTATAATATGAGTTTTTCATTGTATTGTCGGCTGAACTGCAAATACATTTTTGTGGAGAACATAACTGGAGTGTTTTCCCTTAAACTAATAAACATATTTTGATAAGAAATGTTAAAAGCAAGTCATAAATAAGTCATAAAACACTGAACATATCAATAAAATTGTACTTGATAACGTGTTTTTAATCTGATACAATATCTGATCTTACAGTGCAGTATCCAGTTTACCTGACCACAGAATTAGGAATCTTTCTTATTTGTATTTGTTTAGAAACTTGGAGCACAGAGGTTAGATTAAGATCCTGGTCTGGCTTAATAGAGACAAATGTAAATTCACACACTTAATGCTTTTAAACTAAGCCCCTGCCTTTCTCAACATGAAACTGAAGTGCTTTTGTTGCCTAAACCTAACCACAGACTCTGGAGTCAAACACGGGTCTGAAGCACGACAGTCCTGTGCTTTAGATGCCCACCACTGTGTTTGCAAATCACTTTCCAGTAGTAAGAAGTAGTCACCCTGCTGGTGCGCCAGAGTACAAGCAAAGACAGCAGAAGTGCCCTCTAAGGTGGCCCTGCAGTGTATAACAAACACGATAAAATGCCCTCTAGAGAAAAAGGAAAACAATGCATCAGGTTCCCCCCGACATTTTTTTGCCCGTGATTGAATTTACCACATTGCCTTATACAACTACAATATAAAGCAACTTTTGAGTGCTAATAAATCAATGGAGACGTAATAATAGCTGTGGATTAAAGCAGTACCATGTTGTTTCACTTCAAACTAGCAACAAAGCTTTTAAATGTTTTAAAATTAAAGTAAAATTAAAAAGCCATAGATTTGTTTTCTGTTGTGTGTCTCTCTCTGTTTCAGGGTATCAGCAGTCTGTTCAGCTCACTTAAGGTGGTCCGGCTTCTCCGCCTAGGTCGGGTTGCTCGTAAACTGGATCACTACATTGAGTACGGAGCAGCTGTACTGGTCCTGCTGGTGTGTGTTTTTGGACTGGCCGCCCACTGGCTGGCCTGCATTTGGTACGGTCATGATATTGGTTGATTTATTTTTTTATAAATTTATTATTATGATTAACTTTAGATTTATCAAACAGTCTATTGCCACCACATTTTAAACATATTGCATAAAACATTGAATTTTCATGTCCATCATCTTTTTTGTGGTTACTTGTACTATAATAAATTCTCACACATTCTCACTGCTACATTTTGCCATAGCTGTAATATATTAATAGCTCAGCCAATTAATATAATGAGGCCATTGATTAAGCTTATTACTGCTTTAATTAGACAGCGTGCTTGCTTTCACACATTAAAAATGTATGTTTTTGTTTTTTGTATCCTAAAGCCAGAAAGTTTTATAGTGGTTTCAAAAGAATTAGCTTTTTCTTCATTAATATTCAAATTTATGGTGCAGGGGCCTCTAAAGTCTAATCAAATTGGCTACTCTACAGGGGGCAAGTGTGGTGGAAGCATTACAGTTCCAAGTTTTGTGCTTGATTTTATTATCTTTATGAGAATGTCTATACACACACACAGAATGACGCAGATGCCATCATGACTACTTAATGTCCTGCATGCATAAAATCATACAAAATATGCTATTAATATTTTTCGATGTCCTTTTATTTTACATTGTTACCTATTTCCAAACATGCATTTAACACTCTTTGGAGTGTTTTTAATGTTATGACACCCATTGTTCACAGGGTTACAAAACTTCTTTTTGGTCCTCTTAAAACATTTTGTGCCAGTTTCTGGTTGTTTCTATTATTTTGTCTTTTTTTTTTTGTTCACTTTTTTATTTTTGGTGGTTTGGTGTCTATAATTTTCACTTGTATGACTGATTCTAGCTGTTATGTTTTTGTGGGGCTTTTTAAAATTTTTTTTCTCTCTTTTGTGTTTTTAAGTTAACACCGTTAATACAAACAAAAAGTATGTGCAGTTATTTCATGCAGATGCTCTGTTTCAGGGGCCCCGGGGCCTGTTGCAGGCAAAACCTATTTACTATCTGTCCATGGTCACATTTTACAAACTGGGAGGCTCTATCCACTATCATAAACATTGTACATTGCTCCTAAATGGAACGATCAAACTAAATAAATGAAGCTGATGTTGCTCTACAACCAGGCCCACATGCCAATAAAAATAGCTCCTGTCTCGTTTCCCTCAGTGGTTTCTGTGGTTGCCATGGCCACATGCCGAGCCGTGGCATCCAGTTGAGAAAAGCTAGACCATCAACTCAGACGACAGCAGCAAATAGCCATGACTGCTCACAACACTCCCTTTCTCTCTGCTGCTGCCACTGTATATTCACTGGAAACAATGGAGGTTGTTGTAGTGTGAAAAGATCAGTATATTTAGAAAATCTGAATCCTGTTAAACAAAGTACACAGTATATACACAATATTATCTTTTCATTCGGTGCCCGTGACCCTCTGTCCTGTCTGTTGTCTGTCGACAATTTGTTGAACATGATCAAAAATTGACCTGCGTATTTAGAAGAAAACAGGCTTTTCCCCTGAACCATAATTGAAGCAACATGCGCCACAGGTACTCCATGATCTGATTAGATGGTCGTGTGCCTTGTTGCATAAATGTACAATTTTTATTATGATAAATTTAAGTGTTACTTTGTTGATTCTATGAACGTAAGTCTCTGTTTTTTGTGATAATATTGCATTTTACATCCTTGAACTCTAAAGTTAGTTCAGTTGAATGTCCACTTAAGGAAATATTTCTTACAGCGGAGAGACCTGCATTATTTAACGAGGGGTCACAAGCAAACAGGTTCTGACCAAAGTTTTACTCAACACATATAAGAATATTTGCTCTTGAACTTCAATGCAGTTTGGCTGCATTACATTTACCTACTCTATATTCTGTAAGTGGTTCCATCTCAGACTTTCTCTAACAAGCTGGATTAATTTTGGAGATCCATATGTTTCATATGCAGCTGACCGGACGTAGTTGAAATGTGCCGCATTTCGTTCAGACATTCACAATGTCAAAAAGATGCTTGTGAGTCTGAGTTTTCTCACCACCATGAGGTCTACACCAGTTTTGACTGAAATGTTTCAGACTAGAATTAGAATTAGAGTTAGAATTAACATGAATTCAATACTCACATTTAATCAGTAGTTACCAGGTTTATCTACTGTAGAGTCACCAATAGATCCACATTTCATTATTTCAGTACTTTGGTTTACAACAAAATACTTGCAAAACTGTGTCTCACACACAAATGCACACAAACAAAGTCAAGTAGTCTAGTATTGCAAAATGTAAAAGTCAAACTGAATATTTTGCACTCCAGGTACAGCATTGGTGACTATGAGGTTATTGATGAAGAAAACAACACTCCCCGTATGGACAGCTGGCTCTACGTCCTGGCTGAGACGATGGGGAAACCGTATCATTTCAACACCAGCGGCTCAGGAAAGTGGGAGGGTGGGCCGAGCAAGGATTCTGTCTACATCACTTCCTTGTATTTCACAATGACCAGCCTGACGAGCATCGGCTTCGGTAACATCGCCCCAACGACAGACGGAGAGAAAATCTTTGCTGTGGCCATGATGATGATTGGATGTGAGTGGAGGAATTTTTCATTCTCTCTAATGCAGCAGATGATACATGAGAAACTTAACTATGCTCTTTAAAACCACAGTCAACCCACTTAGGCGGGTGAATAATATGGAAAGAGCCAGCTAAGTACAGAAAAAACTTTTGTTGAATCATCATTCTAACTATCTTCAAAGCTTTAGTTGAGTATACTGCAGTTCAGTGCCAAAACTATTGACAGCATGTTTAATTTAATTTACACTAGCGTGGGCCTGGGTTCTCGGTGGTGTTTTCACCCCCTATGACCTGCTCCTCAGTATATTGCTGTAACAAGTGAACACATGAAAACCTATTCAGGAAAAAAATCACGTGCCTTTTGTGCACAAATTAAAATGTTCTTTTGTTGGAAGTTTTGCAGTCATTTTCAGTAATTGTCAACTTCCTTTTTAGATTTGTTAAGGGGGGATGTTGTGGAGAATTAATTTTTATTCTAGTGGTTCAGCAAGTGTGCCATTACAAACAAACAACTAAGCTGCTAGAATCAAATACTTTGCAAAGATGCACACATTTCTGGGCAACAGTCACAAAACTGATCAGCTCTTTGTTCGTGCACAGAGGTATTTTTCTTGGCATGGCACAGAAGGATGCTACTCTCTGTCTTACTAAGGTGTAGATCAGTTATCAGTGAGACTGGACTTTTTTATATTTTAACTCACATATACTCTCAGTTGGTAGAGCCACAGGGTCAGTGGTTCGATCCCCCATCATCCTGGCTATAAGTCAGTGTCCCTAAGAAAGTTGTTTGCTGCTTAGCTCTAAGGCGCCTGCTAAATGATAAATTGTACGGTATGATTATTATGGGGAGTGTTACTGAACTATCTCTTGTGGAAATACTGTGTTACTGCAGAGAATCATACAGCTGTGCAAAAAGCAAATATAGATCAAACACACTTACTGTTCTCTGGCTTTTTGTGGCAGAATGGTCCGAAAAAAAACTCATTGACTACGTCATTGATAGAGTACAATATATCTGTTATTCTTGACCACGGTACATTATGCCTATTACCTCAATCTGCTGTGTGATGTTGTGCTGAATTATTCAGATTTTCTGGGGCGTGATGCATCCCTCACATGAGTTTCTTGCATTTCTGCAATGCCTCAGTTGAAATGACACAGTTGAAACAGTGACTAAGGCGTTTGCTCCACAGAGGCTGGAGTTTAGTGGAGCGTTGATAACAACATTTTGTGTTTCACAGGCAGTTTTTTTTTTAGCCTGTGAAATATGTTTTATGACTCTCATTCAAATGTGAGTCATAAATCAGAACAGCCACTAAATGGATAAATACAATTAACAGTATGAACAATGGGTATTTATAGCCCCTATTGGGGTTTACCAACACACAGAATTAGCTCTAGACATAACTAACAAAGACCAGATTTAAATGTCTAAAAATCTCTAACAAACACCTAATCTGCTGAGAAGGAGGCAGATTTGCACGCTCCTCTTCCCACATCTCAATATTAAACATTTATAAGGTGTCTTCTGCTTGTGTAGCTCTTAATATAGAGTGTGGTGCAGAGCCATTATGTGTGGCTGCACGCGGAGAGCAACACCTCGGAGCAATAACTGACACTGCCAGATCAATTTAGCACAGAGCTCCCTCCAATCCCTCTGCAATAAGTCCTCACCTACATTGTATTTTTTTTTTTTCAGCCACAATCTCAACCCTGAGACAAGAGGATGATTGACCCCCCCCCCCCCCCCCAACATCCACCTTTAGCTGTTCAGGTTTATGACTACACTGTGATTGGAACTGGCAAAAGTCATCAGCAGACTTTCCTCTGTTTTAAATTTTTCATCGTGAGATACAAATCATCTTAAAGCGTAAATACCTAAAAGTCAGACAGCCTCAGGAGGATTTACTTGTAGATGCAATCTACTTTAGTCCATGGCTGTTCTCTATGAAATATGGATGCCCTGATACTGTTCTATTTTTACCCTCAGCACTAGATCGGTGCTGGCAGTAGAAGATCACAGCGTGACGGGAGATTGGGAGGGTGGCATGGGGAAGAGGGGGCACTATGCATATGTCCTGTTTCTATAGCAACCGTTGGCCTGGGGCTTGAGTTTTTGACAACTGTCTAACTACCTTCAAACAAGCCAGCTGTTGGATGCTGAGCTACATGCTGCAGTAAAGTTGTATACATCAGCAAGTAAAGGGGGGACGAGATGAAACTGCGTTCCACAGGGACCGATTGAGTTTCCTTTGTTACAGCACTTTCTGTTTATCAGGGAAGTGAGTGTTGCCATCTGCACGCAAGCTCGAGGTAGCAGTCATCCCAAACGTTTGGCAACTACAAAAGGAGACAATAGTCAAATCAACAAAGATTTAATGGGCTCAGTCCTTTTTTTTAAAAAAAAGCTGTCTTGATCCGTTAATTTGCCAATTTTGACTCCTGCAAACATGTAACCATGACGATACGCTGCAAACAAGAACAAATTCTTTCTGCTGTACTGCAATGCTTGAGCTGTGTGCGAAGGTGATGAAAAGGATGCAAGTTGAAGTTCTCCTCGCCCTAGAGGAGTTTTGAGCGCTTTTTAATTAGTATTATTCCCTGTGCAGTTTTCCAGCACTTTGATTCAAGATTGTGTGCCGTGAAATAAACAAACACGCAAACCCGTGCACAGGTTACTGTCATCATCTGTGGATAATTGAAATGTGTGGCTGGCATGTTTCCTCTCCGTCCCTTCTAGCAGAGCTAATTAGGGCTCCATTGCCAAGAGAACACTGCACACACAGAGCAGACATCCAATGGCTTTGATCCACATACACGCGCCAGCTGTTGCACCAGTCGAACCACCCAATCACCTCAGAGATGCACCCCTTTACTCTCTTTTCCCTTTTCTTTGATTTGTCTATCATAAGACAAGGAAAAATATGCTCTTTTAGTAGGATGTAACACGCAATGGTTCCCTTTTGTGATGACTTTTGTTGATTCAATTTGAAGTCAGTGATAAGCAATTGATAATTTTCATGTGGCTGATAAAAGTGGTCACTATATGAAACAATAGAGATTTTTGTGTTATTGTAAACACAGATTTGGAGATTTATATTTTAAAATAATCTAATATTGGAAATATAGTTTTTTTAAACCTTGAGGGTGTTTGGATTTTTTTATCTTCAGATTTTTATCTTCTGAGTTTGTGTAGCCAGACTGGGTGGAATTATTTTAAAACTCAACCATGGATATTTTGTATTTGTTGCAAATCAGGTTTCGAGATTTGGATGCCCTTGTAAGTCCCTGTTCGTGCACTTGTACACCAGATTTAGGTTTTATATCCTAATAAAACAAGTCGTGAATGTTTTTACATTTTTGTAAAATATTTATTTAGAAAACATTTGTGTCCTTCAGATTTTCACATTTTTGGCTTGTAAATATATCTTAAGACATTTTTGTGTTTAATCTTAAAATCTATTTGAGGCATCACTTGACTCTGGAGTAACAATGATTCTAGGAAAAAGCCATGGGGTCACATAAATCTACCTGTAGAAATTTTGTATCAAACATGACTCCTAACAAATGACTGGTGTAGTGCGTGTGTGTCTCTCTCGCGCGCTCGCTCTCTCTCGCTCTCTCTCTAGCTCTCTCTCTCGCTCTCTGTCCCTCTCACAATTGAAATTCCTCAAGGGGTCACAGTATACTTTATGCCATGTAAGCTTTAACAGCACAGAAACTCCT
Source organism: Channa argus (assembly GCF_033026475.1). Lineage (NCBI taxonomy): Eukaryota > Metazoa > Chordata > Actinopteri > Anabantiformes > Channidae > Channa > Channa argus. The sequence continues at coordinate 34,170,696 of NC_090197.1, forward strand.
TCCATCTCACATATTGTTCATCTTCAACTGCATAATTTGAGATCGTACTTCAGATTTCTAACTTTACTGTTTAATCTTCTTATTCTTCCAGCTCTTCTTTATGCCACCATCTTTGGTAACGTGACAACAATCTTCCAGCAGATGTACGCCAACACAAATCGGTACCATGAGATGCTTAACAGTGTCCGGGACTTCCTCAAGCTCTACCAGGTGCCCAAGGGCTTAAGTGAAAGAGTTATGGACTACATCGCCTCCACCTGGTCCATGTCACGGGGCATAGACACTGAAAAGGTACGTCAGACTGCATCATCATCTATAACTAGATCTACAATGTTTTTTAATGCTCTTTAGTGGTGTCAGGCCACCATGATCCAGGTGAGCTCATCTATAAAAACAAAAGTAATCGTTAAACCATGAAGTGTCGTTTTGAATCTCCAGTTTCCTGCTGACTAATGACTTATATATGATTTGTTTAATTATTCAGATTTAGAGACCTTACGGTCAGCAGAACCAGACTAGTCTTCAAATTTCCAGCATTTATACTAAACTATAGTTGGTACAAAAGTTCACATTTTGAAATGTCAACATGGGTAAATAATTAGTAAACATAATATTTATTGCACAATTAGCTAGTACACATGTTCCTTCGTCAGACATTACATTTTTTTGAAGAGGGATGCTGACTTTTACACACTATAAATTTCTGTCAGATTTATAAAGCATGATCACCAGTTTGTTATATAGTGTAAATTCTTTTTTTACATAATAATGTCGGGTTTACATAGTGTTTTTTGTTCTGGTTGTACTTTCTTGTTTTTGGTTGTCCCTCTGCTCTGAAACCAAACCCATGCCAGTGATGCTACGGCAACATCACAACAAATGTAAAATGTAAATTTATTTTCCCATTTTCCACTTCCCTTGTTAATCTGTGTTGGTATTATCAAAACCAGACAGTGGTGTTTATGGTACAGTAATCATCCATTACCAGCAGCCATTGAATTCCCAATCTGATTTCAGATGACGCTAAAATGGGTTGAGAGTGTGGAAATGAACCAGTTGTAGCAGGAAGCAGAAAGACTGAACTGTTTCTGCTCATTTTGATTTGGAGCCAGACACCATTAATAATCCCTGCTTTGCATTTAAATCCACCTGTTCAAAAACACAATCACACAAAGGGTTTATGTTGTAACGAGGTTGAGATTTTGTCACTTGGAAAACTTCAGTGGGAATAGAACTTTGTGTAAACACAGTGATATGGAATTGTGTCCTCTTTATATATTAAGCTCTCACTGCCACGTAGTGTATCATTTATTTGTCTGGCTTGAAGCCACACTGAAAGGTCTAAAATGGCACATAATCCCTCTCGGCTTGACATTCATCTTCAAAGAGCTTAGTATTAAAGGCAGAGACCTGCAACGGCCTGGCATCCTGTTGATTAGGTGTACTTGAATAACGTGCTGCCACTCTGTGACACTCACCAGAGAGGTGGCTGGACTTTGAGCTTGTAGCAGCTTCTGTATGACCTTCACATGAAGCCCCACCTTAAAACATGTTCCATACGGAAAATCTCGGCCTGTCTGATAAGTCGACTCTGATGCCCTTGATTATCACCTAGGTAGAAGAGTGCAATATAAGTGCAGCCCATTTACCCTTTACCATCATTACGGACAAAGAAAGAGGGAGGCTTCATGTTTGTTCCCTGATTTTAAAAAAAACAAAATTGAACTGAAGGGAGATACTTGAGAAATAAAGTGGACTTTTTAGAATACAAATATTTACAGATGTATTAAAGTGAAATATTTAACTTTGGCTCTGTTTCCACAAGTTTTGGAAGTTGAAAAATGCCAAATTCAGTCTCCACTCTAGAGTATCTACGCAGCCTGACTAACGTGTGATCTCCACCAGCTCTCCAATATGATTCAGTATTATCTGACGAAACTCAAATCATCCCACCTGCCTTTGATCCACAGCTCTTCTTTTTTGTCTTGTTTCTTTGCAGGTGTTGCAGATCTGTCCAAAGGACATGAGAGCAGATATTTGTGTCCATCTCAACAGGAAGGTGTTTAAAGAGCACCCAGCTTTCCGGCTGGCCAGTGATGGCTGTCTGAGAGCCCTGGCAATGGAGTTTCAAACCATCCACTGTGCCCCTGGTGACCTGATCTACCATGCTGGTGAGAGTGTGGACAGCCTCTGTTTTGTGGTGTCGGGGTCACTGGAGGTCATTCAGGACGATGAGGTGGTAGCCATTTTAGGTGAGTTTAGTCCAAAAATTATCCTGAAGAATGGATTCTTACTTAATATATTCCACATAAAACATGTAAAGTACTTTAATGTGTTTCTTTGCAAAACCAATTGACAGAAAACTACTTACTTTATCATAAACAAATGAATAAATATGGATGGAATAATGGGGAAACTGGCCAAATTAAAACAAAAGAAAATCAAAATGTAGTAGGAATAAAAATGCAGCTGTTGCCAGATGATGCCACATTTTATCTGCCAGAACCTTCATTGTTCATCATGTCATTTGTTATGCAGTATGTCAACAAAGTGTTGGAGAGAAGACATGAGACTGTTACATGATGAATCAGTGACTTGAAAAAATGGGTGACAACACCAATCCATGTTTATTTTTACCTAACCGTACTTAACCTAACTTGATGTCTTTGTGCAAAACCAAAACATTAAGTTTGTACATTTTAATCCTGAGTTGTTGTGTAGAGAGAAAAATGTTGTGAAACGGGCCGTCACATTGGTCCCTGGTGCCAAGAGGAGTGCAGTGTTCATAGACTCCTTCCTCCCCATGTGCAGCCACTACTTTAACAAATGATCCTGTTGGTCATATAAGAGGGTGGGGACAAAAAATGATGTTAAAGTTGGAGAACTTGTTATCATTGCCATCAATATGTTTTACATTATTTTCAAAAGGACTTAAAACCTGTGCACTCATCTCTATCTGTGCACTAGACTCTGGTTAACTAAGTTAAGAGTTTTTAAAAAATATAATTCATATTGTTATTTCTGTTTCATGATTTTTATGTTGTATTTTCACTATATTACACTGAGCATTGGGATAAACTTAATAATGGGAATAATGACTGATGTTCATTTGAGGAAAGACATGGTGGAGGCTTTTTTTCCCATTAACTGTTGAAGGAACTGCCCCTATATACATATTTACATAATAAATTATGGATTTTTATTAAAATGGCACAGAGAAGAGTGATGAAGAATGATGGTAATGTTGCTGCTACAGTATTTTCCTCCTGTCTTATCGAACACTTCAACATAAAACCCTCCTTTATTGCATTCACTTTACCAGCTCCTGGCTGAAGGGAAAGCTAAGCCGTTTGGGCCATGTATTCTGCTGAGCTATGAATTCATTGAGGATTTGGACAAGAACTTGTTTGTCACAGATATCCAGTCATCTCTGTAACATTTAACACTGTCTGGCTCATTCATCTTAGTTTCAACCTGATCAAATGCCACAATTCTCTTGTGGTTGGCACACATATTTTGATACTATGATCTCTATGTAACGGCTTTCTAAGTAGTACATCATCTTTATTAATACATAGTATCGAGGATCATTTAAAAAATATCGAAATGTTTTTCATTGTTTCATTAATCACTCATTAACACAATCCCGCACCTTTCGCCATTAATGTGTATTTTATTTTAACACTGAGGCAAAAGTAAAATAGGCCATACGCTGGTATACTTCAAGTTGCCAGGTTTTATATAGAGCAGATAGCATTGACCAACGCCACAAAGCACATTATTTATACTGTAGTTGAATGTAGTCTGACATGCCTGCCTCTAGATAGAGCTTGAAATCTAAAAAAAACACAAGTTGGGAAATACATGAAAACGCAACGATCACTGAAATTCTAGATTTTATACACACTGTTCATATGAGAACACTTACCAGCATGGCATGTGGGTAAGTGGGTCATTTTCATCTACTTCCATCTGATGTGCATTAATTCATTTACAGAAAATAGGGCCCCAACCCAAACAAGTTAGGAAAGAACACAATTAAGAAACAGCCAAAGTATATAAGTGTATCAAATGAGAATGTGAAACTAGAGAATTACAGTATCACCTAAATGTGCAGCAGCCTTTTTTTTTTTTTTTTGCTGTTGGTCTGTTTTGGCTCTCTCAGAATTTAATTTTTGAAACTGTGGAAAAAGCTCAAACCCACTGCAAATTACCTGCTCTGCACCAAACAACTGCCTGCTACTGGCTGGAGAACATACTGGAGCATTTAGCAGCTGAAGAGTCAGATATTCCCCCCCTGGAGTTACTAAAAAGCAAAAACACAAAACAAACAAGCAAAAAAAACAAACTAAAAAGTAAAAAGGTGGGAATTTGTAGTAGGAAAAGCAATTATTGCATGTTTAGTTCTGTGAATCAGATTCCAAAGGGCATGCATTTTTATATAGGGTCCTGATTTCCTAAGAAATATTATTCTGTTGAATAATAAGGTGATGTTTTTTCAAAGAGTAGTGTGGACTGAAATATTTTAAAAGCCAGTGGCCCTCGCTTATTGAATATTTAATAGGGATAAACCAGATCTGTTTCTAAATGTCATGGCATTTCTTTTTATTTGTGAGCACACTAACTCTGCTATTGCACTTTGACCATGATGTAAGGAGGCTGCACTTTTATTTATCAAGATACAGGAAAGAAAATATTTTCCTTACTTTTGGTGCCCTGTAATTCCCAATGATTAATAGATGGGATTACTCAATAAGTTGCCATTGGTTCCTCTTCGCAACAATCAATAGTGTCAGGGTGTACCATTGACCTGGATGGAGACTGTAACACAGGCTGAGGTGATAAACAACTTAATACTATGAATCAATTTCTCATTAACCTAATGTCGCTGTAGACAGAAACAACAGATAAGATGCCTGCAGACAAAATAGAGCATCTAATTTAATGTAACATTACCCTGACTACTGTTTCTCTGCAAGTATGTGATGTACTATAGTTCTAAATGTTCCTAATCACTCGATTTCGTTTTGATATTGGTGATAGTTTAATAAAATTAGACATTAATGAGTATTTGCCATGCAGGTTGTCCTCAGCTTGTTCAAAGTAATTAGATGCTTTCAATCATGTTAAAACAATTCATGAACTTTTTGTAGGTTTATACTGCGTGTGTAAGTACGTCATGGTTCATGATGGGTTTATGATAATGTTGAGCCTTCAAACATTCGTGCCGTACCTCTTTCGAACGTTTGGCTTCAACTGTGCTGCACACGTGATTTGACAAGTTAAACACTAACCGTATGCACTTACTGTAATGGAAGTTTATATGCTGTGATTAATAGATTTAATAATTGTTAAAGCTACAGTGTATAGGTTTTGGGGATTTATAATTTAATAGAATTCTATTCAAAATTGGATCTTATTGTGGACAGGTGAGTTTAAGCCTCCAGTTAAGTCCAACTTACAGCACGGCAGTGGCAGTGCAAATATATTAGCTTCATGAGCGAGGCTAACCTGTATAACCTGTCAGAGATTTTCGATTATTAGCACTGGGTTAATAGGTTTTGCACATTTTTTATAAAATGTGATAATGAGTAGTATCTGAAGGGCTGTGCAGAGCATTGTGGAGCATAGCAGGTCATAGTGGAGCACAGAAATGGAGGGCTGGGTGGAGCAAGCTGGATTATTGTGAGGCTTATGCAATAGTGTACTGTATGTTGTATAGCTTTGATACATACTAGTAAAAATATTACATATTTTATGTATTTATTTCATGTTTTAATAAAATAAAATAATTAAGATTTGGAAATGTAAAGCTACCTATTTGTTGTGATGTTGCTGCTGTATCACTGGTATTAGTTTGTTTTCAAAGTAGATTAGAAGTTTAATAAGGGGGATGCAACATTTTGCACCACTGTAATTATTTGACTGCTACTTCTTTTTTTATACACTTCTTGACCATCTTTGTTGATGATGATGACAGGACATTGTACTAGCTAAACGTGCAATGTTATTTCATTTTAATGTACAGTAACTACTAACTACTGTAAATACACACAATAGGATTCTTTACAGTTTATTTCTTACTGGCAATACAAACATTATATTGTCTTTGGCAGAATAAACTGTTTGCAAATGCTATTAAAAAAATTAGTCCCTTTTAAATACAAATCACTTCAGAAAGGGTTTGTAAGAACAATTACATAAATGCTTGGTTTAAGTAGTTCTTGTTAAATCATTTTCTGTAGCTCTAAGCTACATGTTTTTATTTGCCAGACTGTAAAGAGCTCCTTTGTCTACTTATTTATCTCTCGCTCCGACCTATTTATACTGCAGATTGCAAACGTTCTGGAGCAAATTTATGACCACTTGGAACAGTAGGTGTGAAGGCATATTACAAAGTGAAAAAACTCATGAGTGTTTATTAGTGCACTTTCCATAATTTATGTTCACATTATTATCTAATAGAAAGAAGAGCTTAAGGCTTTTTTTTTTTTTTTTACATTATATTACATTTATAACAGTTATTTACATGGCACAAGTAAAAAAAAAAGAAACATTTTTCTTTAATGTTTTTGTGGAATGACCTCCTGCCTCTGCAGGTAAGGGAGACGTATTTGGTGATGTCTTCTGGAAAGAGGTGACTCTGGCTCAAGCCTGTGCCAACGTCCGAGCTCTGACCTACTGCGACCTCCATGTGATTAAACGGGACGCTCTGCAGAAGGTGCTGGAGTTCTACACAGCGTTTTCCAACCACTTCTCAAGAAATTTGCTGCTGACTTACAATCTGCGAAAGAGGGTGAGTGATTCTTCAATGAGCACCAGGAAAGAACATGTTAAAGATTAATCTGACTACTGTAAGTGTGTATATATATAAATACATCGAGTAGCTATTGCAAAAATTGCCGTTTTTAATTTGTTTGATCTCATGGAAATCTTAACAACTGAAACTTTGAGCAGACAGTAATGACAACAAGGTCCAAAACTGTCTGTTTCTCAAAATATTATTAATTAGATTCTCAGCTGCTTTGGACCGATTTCTCTTTCTCTGAAGAAGCAATTATTTTAATAAGAACTTGAGCTTTTAGGTGAACATCCTGCATCCTGTTTTAATCTTGATGACTAGTTATAATCTCTGGTGGGTTTGTAATGTGCTTTGTAGAGATCACGTTGTAACAAATGTGGAAATGTATAGTCACTGATTTTGTTTCCACAGTCACGATGTTACGTTTACATTACATTTAGACGTTTGGCAGGTCTTTTGGGAAATATGTGCATTCTTCACTGACAGTAAGATATGAAGATTGATGACACAATAGTGTTACTTCTCTCAGCAAATTATGATGAAGATGCTACTTTAATATATATATTTTTTTCATTCAGAATATTGTTAAAGATCAGATCAGTCTGTTCAAGCATTTCATGCTTGTGATAGTAAAAAGATTACACTCTTGAAATCAGTGATGCACCAATAATCATCTCATCACCACCAAGATTGATCTTGTAACCCTTTGGAGGCTCCTAACCCCTAATTTGGGAACTGCTAGGAAAAACTGTACATAAAGTTGTTAAAACTAACTGAACTAATAATACATAAAATATTATCAGCAAAATGCATTTTTCTCCACTTCATTTTTCTTCTGCTTTTACTACTTTACTACTATCCAGTTTACCTCCTTTTTCATGCCTAACTGTACGAACTACCTAACTGAACTTTCAAGATACTTGAGTGCTACAGCCAGAGCTCATACATGTACTACACCCTGAACAGAAACACAGTTCCATTTAACAGTGACCATATATTAAAGCCACTCTCACGTCTTTTCTTCTGAGATGAGCAGCTGTGATCAACAACACAAGTGGAGCTACCAATCATTACCTTGTTCATAATAAGGTTGGCCTGCCCAAGAGAGTAGAAGTGAGATTGAATTGCCTGGATATGAAGAGGCAATCTCATCTGCTGCATTAGTCACTATTCACTAGGGTCCCATGTTTTCTGAATATACAGCTAAGAAAGCTAGAGATGGATTGAACAGACTGTCAAAGCCTGCCTTCAAATGGAGCCTGTGAGATTGTCTCCTAACATAAAAACTCGGGATAACTCGCGAAATGCAGCATGCCAGTATCCTAAACAACTTAGTGGTTTAAGTTATTAGAACTGTGTTGTTATGAGACTGAGTGGAAAAATAGAACGGGGGGGGGTTAGCATTAAGCTAGAGATTGAGAAAAGACACCAGATAAGAAAAAGAAAAGATAAAAAACAACAACTTGGTCTTGAACTTGGACTTATTAGAAAACTTCCACTTCCCACGTTGTGAACACCACATCTGTTAGTTGTTCAAATACTATACCCTTGTCCCAAATATAGCAAACACACCTCCTTAAACAACTCTTCGGTTCACAGAAGCTATTTGACATTTTTGGAATATTTATCCACTTTGTTGCTGATTTTATTGAGACTGATAAACTAGGCTTTGCCATCTCATTGAAGATACATTGGTATAATAGATCTATTGTACCAAGAAATTACATTACATTAAAGTGCCAAACTGGGTGTAAGTAATTTAGAATTGGTGTCCTTATTACTTCCACCAGAGAGCACTGACAAGTTGAACTGTAAGAAATTTATCACAGCATGTCCACTCTGAGCAGTCTGTAGCTATACAGCAAAATGTGATGCTCTGTCTGCAGATGTAGTAGGAGTACACAAACGCAATACTCAAGTAACAGTGCGAGTATGGGCCTAAAAAAGTTCTCCACTTCAAGTACAACTTTAAATCTTTTACTCAAGTACTGAGAAGACTATCTGCATTTAAAATACAAAAGTAAAAGTACTCCACTAAGAAAACAATCTATTTTAAACAAGAAGTGTCAAAGATCACGGTTGGTAAAGGTGGAACTGGGTTTAACCACGTTATGTGCTAATTAGCCATGTTAGGTTTCAACATCCACAGCTTCCATGAGGTTTCGTTATAAACATAAGTTCTTAAAGGCCAAATAATTCTTTAAACTCAGTCTTTGATCTAGTTTCATGCTTCGATACTGCCGTTTTAGTCAAGACTTTTATATTCCCTTGTAGATCGTCTTCCGAAAGATCAGTGATGTAAAACGAGAGGAGGAGGAGCGACAAAGGCGTAAAAATGAAGCCCCTCTAAACTTGCCACCAGATCACCCAGTACGAAAACTTTTCCAGCGCTTTCGACAGCAAAAGGAAGCTCGCATGGCGACGGAGAAACCTGAACTGGATGAGCACGATATAGAGAAAGGTCCCATGTACGTGGACATCCCTGTAGCCAAAACAGCCATTGCGACCACCAGCATTGTCACAGTAACTGAAAGCCCAGCGACACCCTCATCTTCAACGCCTTCATCTTCATCACCTCCCAGCAGCACCTTGGCAGACAAGGCAAAGCTGCAAGTGCCACCTCCCATTTCTTTAGTAGGATGTCGGCCTGCTGAACCAGTTAAAATCAAAGGCTGGGGTCGCTTCAAGGAGTCCCTGGCAAAAGCTGACAACTGGAACAAAGTGTCTAAAGCTGAATCCATGGAGACTTTACCTAAACGGACCAAGGTACATGAATCACAGATGTCTCTAAAGAAGACAGATTCATGTGACAGCGGTATCACCAAAAGTGACCTGCGCCTGGACAAAGTGGGTGACTTCCGCACGACGCCCCAGGAACGCAGTCCAATCCAGCCTCCGGAGACCAGACACACCTTTTACCCCATCCCAGAGCAAACACTTCAGGCCTCACTTCAGGAGATCAAGCTGGAGCTGAAGGACGATTTCAAGAACCTGAACGTTCGTATATCAAGCCTGGAGGCGAAACTCACAGAGGCACTTCAACTCCTCAGAGTGAGGAGATCAAGCGCTGGCTCTCTGCAGCCTCTTTTTGATATTTCAAGGCCTGTTTCACCAGACCTGGACAAAGAGGATGTCTTCTCTTGAAAAATGAACGACTCATCAGGTAATAGTTTACTGTGAACTCAAATGGAATCCTGTAATATCCGAATAACACGGATAGCCGAAGCTGCACTGGGCCCACTTTGATTAGGCAACCTGTGGTCTTTATGATGCACCAGCCTTTATCATACAGTAGGTGTGTCCCTATTGATGACAAGAGATTGTCATGCTGAGAATTCCAGGTTGTATTCCAGGTTTTAGTCTGAACACTTGGAGGTTACATGAAAACTGACAGCTCAATGTTTGTACATACCTTTGATATATTTATCCATTGCACTATAATGGAAAACTAGCGTCAGCGGTTTGATCTCTTTTTGATTCCAAAACCTGTTCCGATTTTAGGTCTCGACTGAAGAAAATAGTTGTCTCCAAAACCGCATGACCCACTGGTGTGCTACTGAGTCAGCTGTATGAAATTCTTTGCATGTGTCACATTTATGTGCCTCAAACCGCAGATGATGCATATTTGATTGAGGCCGTGTGGTGAATCATTAGCATTATTTCACAGCGACGGTGAAAAACGACAGCCTTTGCAGATGTTGAAACATACCGTGGACCTCCAACAACTGATGAACTCTTATTATATCAGCTGCCACAATCATTATGAATTATACATCTCATGGCCAAGCATCTGATTTTTAAACAAATCTTTCAGCAGAGCGTATAATTTCCATAAGCCACAGAGAGATGTGCTTGATGAACAATGACCGCAGTGTTAACTACTGGGGCAGCAGTTAATCTACATCTTTCCTTATCTGATCTGAAATGTTCCTGATTTACAGGAACTGCAATTTTAGATTTGTTAGTGCATAATATCATAAGATAACACTGTCAGCATAAGATCATGCTGACAGTTCCAAATTATGGCCGTGCCCCTTACCTTATTTTAAAACTGTCATATTAATAAAACCATTTTGCATATTAATACAATAATATTTATTTTGGGGTAGAATCCTAAAATTCAACAGTGTGCAGGCTGCCAGAGGTTGGTGCTTGCAACACAGAGTTCGTATTTGAAACCACTTTCAGAGATAGTTGTTGCCCGCTGAGGCACCTTTTCACATTTGTTAGCATGCATGATGTAATGGGTATGCCTGTTTTTATATTCAAAAAACATTATCCCATGACAATTAGGAAGGGATAAAAAGTGTTCAGACACTAGTGTTCAGACAAGTATTTCCAGTAGTATTTCAGGACTCAGATTGCTTTTTCTTTTCTTTTTAAGACCAATATTTGGTAGGTATATCAACTTGTTTCCAGCTAGCACATATTTAAACACATATTTCCCAAAGGCACTACACAGTAGTTGTCGAAAAAAGGCTTAAATTCGGACTTCGTTTCATTTCCAGAAGATGTTTTTCAATCTTCAATCATAATTTAGTTTTCTATTAAGATCAAAATGCTGTACAGGAGGAACAAGAAGAGTGAGAAAACACAACCCCTAAGAAGTCCACAGAAAAAATATGCATCAAAGGTCAAGTAAAGCAGAGCCCTGAGTTCTGGTGTCAAGCAATAATTTCAAGAATAATGAAAGAAATGACTCATTTTTGAAACAGTCAAACTGTAGATTTGTCATTTGATAGACTGCTGACTTTATATGGATTGTTTATGGAGTCCAAAATAAATTACATGCAATCAGTATTAATAGTATTGTGAATTACATCATTTACAATAACTATATTTACACTTTAATTTCTAAAACAAAGCTTTACTGCTTTTTACTATAGCACATTATTCTTTTATGTGGCAAAAATATTTATATTATTATTTAGATAAATAATTTATGTTATCTATTTGAATTTTATGGACACAGCTGAGAGGAAAACACACTGAGGTTTCTGTAGCCTCCATTTCCATCAAAAATTCAGCTTGCTAAAAATAAATGGGCATGTGATCACAGAAGTGAGAAGTTGTTTGGGTTAAAGCCAGTGTTTGTGTCTTTGTGGTTCTGCCTTCACAAAGAATTTTGTTCTTGCAGAGGGAGAAAGCACTTAAATCGTCACGCTGTGTCCTCTCTCTACAGTGAATTCATAAAGCGGCTGCTCACATGAGTAAGGTATTCAGAAATCAAAAGGAAGCAAAAATGAGGCCTGACTGAGGACTTCAGAGAAGATCAGAGGATTATGTAATGACGGGCACAGTCTTTATCTAAGCCACAAACTTAATCAACCACAAACTAGTAAAAAGTGAGTTATTATGACATGATCACTTCAGTTTTTGTTTCATGCCAGACGCCCTACCTTACATGACCCTACCCAAATATTACTGGACTTGGGACCGGGGCTCAGATTCACGCCGTCTTGCACAACTGCAGTGACCGGGGTTGGGCAGTTTGAGGGTTTAGTGCCCAGGCATAGGCACAGGGTTACGCAGCCCCTCAACTGAAAAAGCCACTACTGCCCTTGCATTCCTGGCATGAATGATTTTACTTAATTCCTCCCTAGCAAGGGGGGGGGGTGATTTAGGTAAATATTTACTGTTGTGTTTGCAACCAAGCTTTGTGTGTGTGTGAAAAATCTTCACTCTGCTGACTTTTTTTACTACCTTTTTGGGGCACCTTTGAAGGTCTAATTTGGCTACTTGATGTTAGTCAAACCTGGCAGCACATTGCGTAGAGTACAGTGCATCAACAGCATGCAGACTTGCAATGTAAAAACTGCACATTATGGTAGGCTGTTACAGGGAGCTTGTCCTTTCCCTGCTTCCAGTCTTCATGCAGTGATTTCTGGCTCCAGCACTATTTAATGCTTTTAGAAGGCAACTTAGCCTTATGTATTATGACTATGTGCTGCCATTGAGTTTTGTTAAATTGTTCTAATTGAAAGAAGAGTTGATGCTTTTACTTTTCTGAACACAAGCTGCCAGGGATTGTGAGCTTTAGTGTTAGAAGACTAAACAGCTCAACAATAAACCTATTACATGGAAATGAAAGTCTAAAAATGTTACACTGCGGTGGAACAAAAAAAAAAAAAAAACCCAAACATTTAAAATACTGTCAATGCAAACAACATGATATAATCCGGTGCTGACTGTCATTTCTCTAATTTATGTGATTCAATCATATTAATCACACATGGGAAATATTTATTTTCTTTATCAGATTGTACAAATGAATCACAGAATGTTTTCCTAAAATATTCAGAACTTTAATTTTGAATAACACACCCTATGAATATTGTCTGATATCATGGATGTACTGTTTTCGGTCAGATATGCTTATATTAACACTGTAAGTTTACAGATTATCACTTTATTTTCATAATAAAACCACAAAAAAGATCAAATCTGTTCCAACTGAAAATTTGATTTTGTGTCCAACAACAAGCATCTGGCTTGTGGAGGGCTTTTACTTTTCAGGAGGCTGAATTCATTGGCCACCACCATAACTGCACAGTACTAAAATGGGATGTAGAGGTACTTCAGAATTCTAACACGCTCCTTGAAGAGATGTGTAGTTCAGTGCTGTAACATTCATAAACAAATGGCCCAATAACAAGTACTTTTACGGGACTGCACTACCAGTACGTAACATTTACATACTGCATTTTAATAATATTTTAATAATACTTAAGTCATTACCTTTGATTGCTACTGAGAAGCATGCAACACTGTGCCTTCATAATATTGCCCCATTCTCCTTGCTGTGAGAGCAGCAGTGTCAAATATCCAAAATACAGTTGCTCCTTTGAAATGTTTTGAACACAGAACTATTTTTGTGGTCAGCTTCAGAAAGCTGCCTAGTTATCAAAACCCTACACACATTGTACACATATATGCACAAATTATATTGCAATGTTTAGATTCTTATTCAAGAGAAAAGTGTAATGTATGGTTTATGTAATATGCACACGTCTCTATGTTCACAAATAATATGATGAGAAATATAACAATTTCAAGCACAATGGGAGCTCTTTGTTATGAACAAACTGTACAAATTATAATAAATATTTTATACATACTGTACCCTGTCTTCTCCTGTTTCTTTTAGTCACTCTCACAGTGATAAGGGCACTTCTCTAAGAAAGTGTAACTCAGCAGGTGAATTCTCCTGCTGATCTTCTTATGTCAGATAAACCTTGCAGCTTTGTGATTGTTTAAGAGGATTCCTCGTTGACCCCCGCTCACACTGATCCTGCTCAGTGCCACAGATGTGATAATCCTGCAAAATCAACTAATGGACAGAACAACATAGTAGTTTTCTATTATTTACTAGCAAAACAGCTCCTATTTAGGAATGAATTCACCACTGATCAAGATAGAAATTAGAGAGCTGTGCAGGTGAGATATTTCACAGATTTAGAAACTTAACACACAACCCTGGGAACAATCAATTGTTACTGCAGGACAATAAAGAGGACTAGAGGCAGAGAGTTTAGTCGATGAATTTCACCCAAAAAAATCTTTGACTTTGAAATTCAGTAATTCTTCAACTAATCTTCTGGAAGCCATACCCCGAAGCTGTTTGCTTTCCTCATTGTGCACTGTGAATAGTAAGGAGTTGGGATTATTTTCCCACATCATGCTTTCTGGGATTGAAAGACACAAAAATGCACAGATAAGCTTTTCAAAGCAGCTTCTTATTAATTCACAGAACATGGAGTGATGACAAACTATGAAAAATCCTTCCCTACTGGATTATAGTAAATCGTTTATTGTAATCTGAAATGTAAAGGACAGATAGAATACGGGTCCTTTAATGGACAGCACCGATCTGATGACCTTTACTAAAGCTGCAAATACATCTCGATCTATAGCATTGGATCTATAAATTTGTTGAATACAGCAAAAAATGTCCATTATTTTCCAGATTCTCAAACCGACCAAAAATAAACGAAACAGAATTGATTAGCTGACCATATCATATTTCTCTATGCCACAGGCACTGTCTAAAATTAAAAAAAGTAGTAAGAAAATAGTGAGACAAGTTTCTTAATAGTAGTAGTAGTAGAAACACTTTATTTTGACACAATACCAAGTCCATTTTATTTAAATCTCCCTGTATCACACATCACAATGTTGCCTGAAGAAGCTTTACAATCTGAGCAGCACACGATACACAACCCTTTCAGATAAGAATAAAAGTTTTTAAATTTGGACAAAACATAAATGTAAATACTCACTACTGCACAAGGAAGAACCAGTGTCACAAAGAGGATGGCAGACACTGTGGGTTTTGGTCTTTTCGTGTGATTTTTGTTTGGCACATACAAAGTTATGGAATACCACCATACTTGCAAAACAAATTAAGAACTCCTGCAAAGAAGTAATTGTCATCAAGCTTAATATAAGGCTGTTTAAAAACATTTTGAAATGTTGATAACTATTTCAGGTTTTTGAATTGATTGAAATAGGTTTATGAAGGAGAAAGGTAAACCCCTCAAACACACTCTAAAACACAGCTACATGCATGTGTCATAACATCCAGCTACAACACTGAAACCATGAGTGACTCTGCATGGTTAATCGTTTAAAAATGTCAGAGGATTTTTTCAAATTAACCAAACCTTTAGGGTTTTTGTCCAAATCTGACAACTGGTTTTCTAAAAATATATAGCAGCATTTAACAACACATTTATGCAAGTTTTGTTTTTAAATCCTTGCTAAAAATGTGTGTTGGAATAAAGGCTTGTGTGTACTCCCTCTAAATCTTCTAAGCAATACATTTACCAATATAAGTGTTATTCTACTTTACCCACATTACATCTGCGTGAGGAAATGATGACACTGATCAGGTTCCTGCTTCTGTATTCAGTCATCTGTGCCTATTGTCTTTTTCTGAGTGGCTTTTGTGGTGAGATAGAGCAGGAAGGTAAATATGAAATTAACATTTCTTCAGCTTACTGCACCACTAAGCAATACATTATCAGAGTCATATACACAAGACAGATTCCGGGTGCAGCGTAGCTTACTGAGTACAAACACTTGTCACAGCCAAGGCTGCTATTGAATTTACGATTGCATTCATTCTGGTACAGTTTGTATGCACTTAAAAGACAGGAAACCGCCTGCTTGGAAAGCATCGACCGTGATCCTCTAAGTTTTAGCTTACTGACAGATTTTGCCAAGTCCTGCAGGTTGTGGAAAGTTGTTGCCTAGTTGCACAGCAGCCAAGATTGGAGGGGCTCAGTGGAAATGAGCCAGTATCGCCACGGAAACACTGGCTGGTGAGGGCAAGGGACTGGACTCAGCAGGTTATTCTGGTTGTCCGATAGCAGGAATTCTCACTCTGATACAAAGTCAAGGTGACTCATGGTGGGTGAGAAGTCCGCTCAAGTCCAATCTGAGCAAAGCAGTATAGGAAAGCCAGCATAGGTGGAGCAATGGTAGACCAGCCTGAAATGAAAAGCCAATACAATATGGTTTTATTTGAAACAAAGAATATTTCGACTTATTTAACTCAATCACTGCAGGTTCAGTCACGATGACTGCTGGTGAGTGTACTGACGCTTTTTAAAGTCTCCACTATAACAAGGTGAATTCCTTTAAAATAGTTACTGTCTGTTGTTTGGTCAGTTATCTCTGCTTTTCTTTTCTTCTATTTATAGTTGCTTCTTAGAGGTTCGAGCAGGTAGGTAAGGAAAGCTGTCTGCACCTCCTCCCTGCGTGGCTTGGCTCCAGATTATCTCACTAACCTGCACCTGCACCCACAATGCTTTTCAATGGCCTATTCTTTTCTATTCACGTCAAAATCTAATTCAAACACAAACGGGCTGCTTTATGCAAAGCTGTACTGTCAGCTTCCTGTCTCTGGACAAGAAAGGATGCATGGACTAAGGATAGAAAAGCAATATTTAGGTGATAAATATTTTATCATGCCTTTGTCAACAGACAACAACAGACAAGCTTAGTATGCAGAAAATTTGAATAAACCTTTTTTTGTATTTCCCAGTAAATACAAAATGTGGACCCTTTTTATGCACACTTGTTGGAGATGTTATAGATTTCTGACATTTAAATTTTTGTGGTTGTTTTTTTATACTTTTAGACCATAGATGCACCATGAGCAGGTCATCATGCCAAGTTGTCCAGGTGTTTTGTCCGCAGGTATATGCATTTCATTAACACTCTCAGTTTGAGGTAAATTCATCCAACATCTGCTGTTACTCACCCTAAACTAAGACTGAACACAGAACTCAAAACATACAGCACTACTACAATATTAACTTTCAGCTACAGCTGAGAGGTTGTTTTCAGACTTGCCATTTGAGAAATTCTAAAGAAAGTTACTAAATATTAGGCCTGGGCAAAGATAGAGAGCAAAATAAATAAATAACCGATTTCCTTCAGTTACATAAAACTATGGCTCTAATCAACCAGTGCTGCAATTACACCAGTTTCTTTTGCCAGTTGATTACCAGAGTCCTTCAAGTTCAAATCAGGCCACTTGCAGAGCAGCAAATCAAAACTAAAAATAAAGGTTATTAGTGATCAGAGACAGATTGTGCTTCTTAGTAAATTAGAAGCTGACGACGTCTGAGTTTAGCTTTTACACTTACACCGTGATTATAAGAATTACTTGTGTGGGGTTTAGGAAATAATAGAGTAAGTGAGAGTTGTTTTTTTAGATTAGATTAATAGGACAATAAGATAAAATGAAAAATAGAAATTAGAGCTTCAGTAAGTAGACAGTCATTATTCGACTAAAAGTCACTTCTTAAAATATACAAGAAAAACTAGCAAAGTCTTTAAGAATTAAATAAGGTAATTATCTTATATTATTGCCATGTTATGTGTTGAATGATAATTGTGAATAAATAATCCTCAAGACACAGATGTACATTGATAAAGAACAGTATCCACACACTGCTATCACCCCCCCCTCAGTGATGGCAGGTCAAACATTATTTGCAAACTGTAAAATTAGCAATGACCATGTGAAAGGTTGTTTCCAGACTGACTCAACTTACAGACTTATTTGAGTTTGAAACATCACTCATTACTTCAGAAGAAACATGGTAATGAGATAACAGTGTGAAGGCAGTTTTTGTGTTGCGTTTGCCCAATAATGTATCAGCAGGTATGTTACATTTTAAACAACCCCCTGCATCCTTAAGTACTGGGACTAAAGTAGCAGAAAATACTTCGAGCACCCTTAATCAATATGAGTTTAGACAATGTCATTAGAAATTTGAACCAGAGAGGTCAAAGTGCAATTACACCACTGCACCAGTAAGGATCTCAGGCAGGCAGACTTAAAAGGCAGTGATGTCCCTCATGTTAATGAAGCAAACCACAACTCCCCCTTGGAGGTTTAATGTGCAGACACATGCAGAGTATTTCTGTATTCGTGCAAGATCAATTACATTTTATTTTCAATTTTAAAAAGACAAGCACAGAGTGAAAGCAGCAAATTATGAAGTGATTTTTTTTTCATTTTTAAATTACGTACGAGTCACTGACATGTCATTGCTGTTTTTAGCTTTTTGGTGGTCATAAAAGCAAACTGAGATTCTCAGTTTAGTGTGTAGTTCATACACTGAATTATTCAGAGCAGAAATGTTTTTTTTCCAAACACCCTGTTCTTATTTTTAGATTTCTCTTAACCTATTTACGCTACAACTACACTATTATATACACTATTATACACTAGTGTGTGTGTGTGTGTGTGTGTGTGTGTGTGTGTGTGTGTGTGTGTGTGTGTGTGAGAAAAGGGGTCAGAAGTGGTAGAAGTGTAGATATTATGCACCATATCCTGTGAGCCTGTCACAATAAAGCTTAAAGGGTAACTGGAATAGGACTTTTGTGGGACTGCTTAGGCCTAATCTGGAGCCAAAAACTGTACAGTATAGAACTAAAACCATAAGATAATACATGAGACTGAACAGTGACCTAATGACTAATTTACTAGTAAATCGTTAAATACCATTTTACCTGCTTTCATTTTCCAGTGTTCTTATAATGTTGGGATGTTACAAGTTGCTACTTTTAAACTGACACAAATCATCAGTAGACCATGTGTAATGTGAAAAGAATGGTTTTTGGTGACAAACCTACAAAGAATTTTTACCCCCCTGTTCATCATCAGCACCAGCAGCAGCATCATCAGATCATTGTTTTCTCTTTCACAGCCCACAACTTTTCTGTTTTGGGTTAGTCTCACGACTCTTATCAGCCATCTTACCAGCAGCAGACAGTGACTTTCAACAATAAATCTGAGCTGAACACAAATAATTACACTACCAGCAGATGCTAATTGATGAACATAATTGAGCATTTGAGAGCTGCAACATCTAAAAATGTGGTTGAAAGGCATGAATGCCAGCTTCAAATGCATGCAATTGTTGCTCCTTGTCACCTGTGATTGTTACAACTGTTTCCTATCAAATAATGCTGGTACCAACTATCAATATTGTGTTTATGGCTTCTTTTGGTGCCCTCAAGTGGCTAAAAAAATCAATTAATCCTGCTTTAAAAGCAGTAAACTAAGCATTTTTAAGTTAGCATCAATTAACAGTTTTTTTAAATAAATTATACAATGCTGATGTATCAACACAGAGCTGAGCCCTTGGCACTGACTCTGTGCCCAACCCTGCAGCAAGTTCAGCTCAGAATGCTTATCGCGTGTAGACAAGCTTTATAAGGGCCATCTTGCTGTAGGTACATGACCTGTTATAACCATTGTCAGCATCTACAGGCAATACTGCTGAACATACAGAGCCACTAAACACTAACCATCTTAATCATTGTACAGGTCTATCTTTCATTTATGCGTAGTTTCACTTGAGCTGACCTCCAAACCTGTTGCTTGATGCCATTTTCAGTCAGAATGGGAAGGGGATCTGTAATAATCTAAAATTCAACAAAATTAAAAGAACACATGATTGATGCTCCTCATTGGAAACAAATGCAGCCTAAACAAACAATCCTGAAAAAAGAAAAAAATAGAACATACAAAACCTATTGAGGGTATGTGTCGTGGGAGACAATTTACCTTGAATGAAAACCCGCTTCCAGAAGATTCTGCCAACATGGTTCCCTCCAAGGAACACTAGATTAGAGAGGATGAGCATGGCAGTGGAGAAGGAAGAGAGAAGGGCAATGCTGCGTCTTTTCATTGCCCCAGAGAATTTCTGCTCCTGGGATATCAGTAAATAAAGTAGAGGGGAACCAAATGAGATTTACATCATAAATCAAAGAAACAAAGCTTCAAGCACTAATGAACTATATGACCATAAACTAGGAGGATTACACAGTATGCCATCAGACTTTATTACTGTTTTTGAGAACATGAGCCTTTTTCCAGAGGCCGACAAAGCAAGAACAGCCTGAACGTCTCTACTGTGGATGTATTGGAAACAAACTATCTATTACCTGTCAATTAGATGTGACAAGACCCAACCAGTTTACCTCCAACCTGTACCTTTTTCTTATTAAGTTGGATTATATTGTATTACCCCTTTATTTTTGGTTAAAGCAAACATTTCATCAGGTCCACACATCTAATTGAAGATCCAATATACAGATTAACAAAGGAGTTAAGAATATCTACAATGTTAATCTCTTTGGACCTAATGTTTTTGCACATCAGAGGCAAATGTGCTGACAAACTTACAACAATGGAGTTAATAAAGGACGATGTAAGGAGAGACTTCAGTCCATTTTCCACCAGAACACCAGCCCAGTTCATCAAGGCCCAGTACTGTAAGTAGTCATGTCCACCATGCCAGAGGCAGACGAATCCAAAAGCAAGGCCAGTGGATATGATTTTACAAAGCAGACCACGCCGTGAGCCTCCCAACGGTACGTAGATGTACCTAAAACACAAGTGCATATTAAGGAAAATTAAGTATTTAAATGCTATTAGACATTGGTTTAAAGATCAGGCCAAACCTAGCTTCTTTTTGGTAAGATAAATCTGATTTCCAATCATTTCGGACTTGTTAAAGTAAACTCCCATATTATTCATAAGCAGATTTATTAAAGAGCAGATATTATTTCATTCACTCCAAGTCATGCACGTCATTTTGTAATGGTTTAAAAGAGATTACACTGTAAGCGGTATAAAAATAGCAGCCGTATGCTTATGAAAGACACCAATTGATGCGAATGAATGAATGATTTATACCACCGATCAATAAATTAATGTGGCACATACCAGAGAATAATGGACTCAGATACTGTGCTCATCTCTCCCCAAGGTACGGAGAGGCTCGACGTGCCGCATCACTCCAACACGCTTAGAAACAAACATCAAATTCTGTCTAATGTTGCTGAGCTGGGAACTAATTATCTCAACCAGCCTGTGGTTAATCAATGTTTCTGAAAGATGAGCCAGCATTTTCTAAGCCATAAATAGCATAGCCAGCTTAGACATTTTGGAGGATGAAAGTAAGTGCAAAAACAGATGGAGCGGCTTCAGAGTGTTAGAGCCAGACCCAACTGAATATGTAAACATATTGAGTATCCATCGTTTTAAATTATTCAGATTTATATTGATTCCAAACAGATGTTAATTAAAATGCCATCACTTTGTGATAAACATGAATAACTGAATAATCAATGTGTTACTGCACGTAACACCTGATCACTGCAAGCAGATGGTGCACACAAAATACATAAAGGCTTTACCGAATATAAGAACTGGACAGTCTAGCGACTATTATTGTTGGTTTCTGAGACCTACAAAGTACTTTATCTTTCCTGTTTAAGTGCAATGAGAACCATTTTTTAACGCTGACCCCCCACCTAACCCAATCCACGCCCCCATGTATTTATTTACAGTGAATATTCAAATGAACCTCATCAAATGTATTGTGCCTACAATACCTCCATCAAACACACAGTAAGAGCTCTTTGGTTGACCGATGACTGTACGTGGGTGAGGAACAGAGAACCTGAGCACCACTGTGGCATACAGGCAAGTAAAGCGTAATGGAATGGCAGAGAATGTGCCACTTAGCTGCCAGGGAGACGGGGTGTCAGTGAGTCATGTGGAGCACATCATTTAACACCTATGCACTCATCTAGTGCTCTTCAGACAATTTCAACTGAGTTTCAGAACTGCATTAAAACCTCTTTTAAAAGCACTTTTGTGTCATGGGTGTCATTTTGCATCTGCGGTAGGATAATTGCAAGTGATGCCATTAAGCAGGAGAAAACAATTTTCAATGAACATGGTTTAAAATGGAAACTTGCATTTGCAATTTAAATTCTGGGCTCCTTAGTAATACAATTTGAGCCTGATAGGCCACGTTTTATTCTAGCCTCCCCTTTAACACCTGAAAACCAGATGTGCATGTACACCATCATACATGTCATACTGCAGAAGAGGAAAAAAATAGTCAACACAAAACACCACCAAACATTAGCAAACACCAACCAAGACATGTAAACATTTTTACAGAACATCAGAGTGTGTATTGTGACACATCTGCATCTGTAATGCTGCCTTAATGTAGCAACCCATTTCTGCTACGTGGACCATAAACTCCCAACAGCCTGCATTCAGCCAAGTGTGCATCATTAAAAACAGACAAACTAATAATGTGCGTTGTCCAAAGTACAAGTGAGCAAACACATAATGCTCCCATTACGTATGCACATATTAAACAAGTATGCATTTCTCCAGGGTGCAGGAAAAGCAGCACAACAGAAGAACTATTCACCAACAACATGCAACATCATAATCATGAGAAAGCCTGAATGCAAATGTTGCATCCTTGTCTATTATGATGACACACAGGCAGGCAGCTGGAGAATGACACCTTTTATTTAAGGATATTCATCTGGCAAGTTCAATGCCCAGCAGGAAACATTAACACACGATAAAGCACAATTTAACACATTATTCAAAATATAAGGCATGGAAAACTATAGTATGTATGAAAAAACTTGATATTAAAAGTCTAACATTCCAGTATGCAAGCTCTTATTTGATTTAGAAGATTCTTCACATTTTTATGAATATTAAAATCCGAATTACACTGTCTATGCTCATGAAGTGCCTCTTACCTGATGAGCCATCGATACAGACCTTCGTCAAAGTGCCTGAGAGTGGAAAAAGAAAATTTATATTTGAGTTGCAAATTTACATAAGACTGAGAAAGAAACACCTGAGTACTGGGCTTCATACAAACTGAGGCATGTGCAGAATGTACAATCAATGTGTCTTTGTCATTAAGAAGATTGGAAAAAGTATTTTATCTCGCTGCGTCTATTAACTGTAGCTGTTTTGTTACTGATCTCAGTTGACAGCTTTATGCATTCCATCAGTGTTGTCAACATTTGCCAGCTCAGCACACACACACACACACACACACACACACACAAACAGGATTAAAGTGCATCAATGTCAGCACATTGTTCGATTGAGTCTACAGCCAGTGCAGTTTTACTGCTACACCCAACATGCAGCCTTTCATCTCAACTTTATGTTTTTTACATTAAGAGAGTGCTCATGAAATTTAGGAACACAGTGATACTGCTGTGACAAGATGACAGAGATAACTCTTGGTGATGTGTAACCTGAACTGAATCTGAAAATTAAAGCAACTTTTCTGTTTTGTGCTACTATACTAAATTGTGCAATATACTGTAATTTAAAAGGAAATTGTCTGCTTTCCTGTAAAACAGATGCACAACTCTAATTAGCTTTTTACTTAACATTTGGTGTAGATGTGTTTTGTTTGATGATTTACTTTATTGTCTAAGGAGTGCTGCTACAAACTTAAGTGTATTTAAAGAAAAAATAAACATTTGGCATCCAAATGCAGAATTCCTCCCAGTGAACAAACTATTTTAGCTTCAGTCTAAAGTAATTATATAATGTCCCTGGTGCGGAGGTGACCTATTGTTCCGATTGCCTGTAATGGTAGAAGATTAGACAATTTACTGTGCCCAATATGAATCAGACTACTAAAAGCACAGTGAGCCCTTAAAGAAGCTGAGAGGAAATTGACCTTATCCTCAATGACATCATGCTAGATTGTCCAGCCCCTGAAGTGTTAAGTAATGCTGTAACACCAAAACAACACTGTATTTATTTTAGTGGTTTTAACTGGACTTGGTTCAACTGTGTGATCTTACCTCCACATCCCTATGAAACTGTACATGATGCTCACACAACGAGGAAGCTTTGGGGGAACTAGTTTATCCAAAGTAGCCAGCATGGAAGGAACACCAAAGAGAACCAGATACTTTACATGGAAAAACTGAACGAGGGCCAGGGCCAGACCACCTGTGCCGGGGCGAAAAGAGGTGCTCAAATTGACATTTTTTATTTTAATAATGATAAAAAGTGGTGTATATTCTGAAGGTATATCTTGACAAATCTTCAGTGTTATTAAAAACCTTATATAATGAAAATGGGAGAAATCCAGAAATGGAAACAGATAAATTGTTAAAACTTGTTAGAACTTGGCAAACATAATTTACTAACGAGAATAAAGAGATACTAAGAGAAATGTAGAAAAAAGATAAATGTTTATCTTTCAATCAGTTTATGTCTATACTGTAGATGGGGCAGTCTGGGCAGAATGGTGAGTAAGTAAATGAGTGTGTATATTAATATATAGTTAGTGTAAATTAAGTATATTATATATATATATATATAAAATATATAGGAGTTGTTACAGGGTCCTGGTAATTTCTATTTACCTGATATTTAGCTTGTTTAATGCAACAGAAAATAAATCAATGGGCCAAATACTTTACAAACAAAATCACATGAGAAATCAGCATATCTAATAGAGTTTCAACCTAATTAATCCTGCAGAGGTATGTTTTACAAACAGTATAAAGACGTACCTAAAGCCCAAGGGGGAAGAATTTCTAAATAAGTCTCATTAGACTGGATGGAATGCATGTACATGACATGGATCATGTATTCTGCTATGGACCACCATAGGATGATCCGTCCTGATCGGAGCACCAAGTAAATAAAAGCAGATTCGTCCCTGTCACTCCCCTCAGCAGGCCTCTGCATCTGCAAGTGTAGAAAGGGAGCATGTCTTTAATGGGTTGCTGGTTAAATCCTCACTACCAAACGAAAAAACACCCAAGCTGTGAGAAAAGACAAATATACAGGTTATGAAATTAAGCCAGGTATGCAGACCAAGTAAACAACTACTTTTTAAAAGTGTGACCTGAGAGCACCTCTACCTGTACCTTTGCAATTTTAGACCAAATTGCAGTATACTTCAGGAACACCCTTTTTTGGTTCTCTTACCTTTTCAACATAGTCTCTGTATGTAATAATTGGTCCATTGTAGAAAAAAGGATGATAGAAGGTGTATGAAAACAACCAGCAGAGCTGCACAACTCCACCACAGTCTAGAGGGCACCAGCAGTGCTCCAGGCTGAAGCTGATGAAGCGCAGACCACAGACAGCAATGCTGAAGAGTAACAGATAGTACTCCTCCTCAGCTTTATACCAGCCTCTCTGTGTAATACAGTGGGAAGCCAATTATTTTTAACAAATTCTTAGGAAAACCTTATTCTAATAGTAGTTTGACACTAAACTTAAATATGCTTTTTGACATCACTCTTTATTTAGAATATAACAGATCAAAAGAAAAACATTAGCAGATTATAGCATAATAACAAAATCTGTCGACACTCCACTTCAGCGTACTGATAAACAAAAACGCTTAGGATAACTTAGATGACATCTGCTTGACAGCATTCAGAATTTAATTGCCTTTTCAAGTGGAGATTTTCAGTCACCTAGATCATGGCATTTCCAAAAGTAGACATTTTGGAGCAGGGGAGTCAACTGTATGCTTGTGTGGGGGTGGGCACAGGAGGAAAGAGGCAAATTTCTTAGAAGCAAGCACACATCTGTCTATTTCTAACCATTATGATTGGAGTGTAGATGGCTGGCTGAGACCATGCTTCACATGTCAGACGAGGGGGTTTTTAGATCACAGGTTTATAACAAGAAGGTGTTGGTGCACTACAAGTAGTCAAATACTAAAAGCCAATGTAAAAATTAATGACAGAAGATTAATTCAAATATTTTTGTTTTTCAGCCTAATGTATTCATCACTGTGTTGCATTAAAGAGAAGACAGATTAGTCAAATCACAAAATGCTCTAGTTTTTTTCTTTATTTTTTACAGAACTCAATGGTTGACTCAGAGGGTTGCCTGTGAGCATGTGTCCTTCTGTCTCTTACTAGTAGTTGTTACTAAATGCTGGTAAGACATATTCCAGTCTTCCAATCCTTTAACACTTGAGATAAACTGTCTGATACTTATGCTTCTAATTAATTCATACTCAACTTTTATCTTGAGGTATAAACACAGAATAATTAAACTAAGGGGCCAAATGACTATGCATCCCATTAGTATATTGCGCCCTCTTGTGTGCTTCGTGTTTTTTAGAGTATTTTACCTTTACAATTTTTACCTTTACAATTTAAAGCAAATTTAGATGTCAATAGCAATCACTTTTTAAATGTGTCCTTTAATTACTTTGAAACACTTTTTCTCACTTAACACTTATTGTCTGGTTAATACTTTTAATTAATGAGAAAACTGGGAACAAGTATAATCCATGTGATATTACCCACCAGGATCACTTGAAGTGGTTCGATGTGAAGTGTGGACAGCAGCAGCAAGCTACATGCCCATGAGAGAGCAGGCTTTCGCAGATGGGCGACTGAAAAGGTGATGCTCAGATGTACCAGCAGCACACACACACCTTGAATTCCCAACACACTGCTGGCTGCTAAGAGGCCATATACTGTGAGTGCAGGTACCTTAAGCTGTTGAAAACAAAAAACAACAACAAAAATCCACTAGATTAAAACATCACCCACCTGATATATATTCAACTGTTATGTATTAGCTACTCCCTACCTGGGGGTAAAAGATACTGGTCAATCTCGATATTGCACCATGACCAATCAGGGTCCACAATAAAGACTTTTTAGCCCATTCAGTCCAGAAACTCCACTCAAAGTCCGATAAGTCCTGACAAAAAATAATAACTTCACCATGAAATTTTAAAATACAGCTGAGGCCTGTTAAAAGCCTATAACCCTAACCCTCTGAAGGTCTTATTTTTTATGTATGAATAAACAAAGTATTAACATTTTAAAATGAAATGAAATAAAATGGTTTTGAAAAATGTTTCCAGCCATTTAATTTCTGTGACATAAAATAACTTAAATTAGCACTGTACACCATAGACAAATATGCTTTCATGAAATGAAATAAACAATAACATAAAACACCGATTCATACTGAGCTTTTAAATTGCAACTTCAACACTGAACTTACCCTTTTAAAACCCTTAAGAAGGCCCTTTTCCAACTGGAATTCTCTCTCTAATCCCGCCTCATGATCTAAGATTTAAAACAGAAACTGAAAATAACGGTTTCTTCTCACTTCACTGACTCAATATACTGTACCTGTCCATCTAGCTCACCTTTCGAGAATCTGTACAAATGGTAGAAAGAGTACAGATGAGAACCAAAGGACAGCAACCAATATGCAAGAAGCTCTGTCCATGGCAGGGGTGCCAGCTGGGCCTTTAATTTGGATGTCATCAGGCAAAATTATTAGGTGCTACAGTGCACCTAAAACAGAGTGATTGAGAAACACATACACAATCAAATACTTTCATCTACAAGCAGTAGTTGTATTTTAGTTGCTTAAAATTAGTTTTTGTACTTTGTATTTTAAACATTTAAAATATATATTCATTAAAACCACTGGTAGTAATAATTTCATGCGATCACTACGAACAATAGAAAAAAGTGTAATATTGAAGTCAAATTAATTCTGTTTGATTTTAGTTTAATTCAACTTTATATATAGCAACGAGAGAAATGATATCAAGGCCCTTTACCTAAAAAGTCAAGGCTTTACATTTACTGATGAGATGTTTGGGCTGGTTAAGAAAGAGAACGTTTGTTAATACGTTTCTCATAATAAAACACATTTACATACAGAAATCAAAATGTATGAAAACCTAATGTTTTCAATGAATTGTAAATGACTTCTTTGGTAATTTCTCAAAATGTAATTTATATTATTGTATTATGTACAACGTAGTCGTTCGTATTGATTTATTGAGAGTATATAACGTTTTAAACATAAATTGTTCTTTTCTTGGCAAATAACATTTTATTTGAAACACAGACACTCCCTGATATTTAACACTACAATGCATTTACGCCATACTAACTAAAGTTATAGCCCATCCGTTAATCGCTACAGTCAAAAAAAAATGATTGCTATCGTTGCTAGGTAACCTGCGTCCGGAGATTGCCGACGATGACGTAGCTCGACCATATACCAAACAGGCGAAACCAAAGTAGGCCACGTTAGCTACCGTCTCTGTGGCCAAGCTGCCAACGATACTTTTGGCATTTAAGATTGAGAAGAGACAATTTAAAACTAAGTCGGCGCGTGTGTACGAGAGCTAATTTGACTATTTCTTTATTGTCACATTGCTAGGTTTCGGTGAGCTCTCCTCTTCGAATGGCACTTAGCTAACGTTAGCTACACTGGCTAACCATTTCACCGACTTTCAGTATTACCTAATACAGCTCTCATGTCCATTGCGTTGCTGTATGTTGCAGACCGCACTGTGTCATAAGGCTTAGTACACCTTCTTTCTCTCTCATGCATCCATGACTGTGCTTTGGTATCCAGCATTCAAAGAGTACGGAACTCTTCTTCGTTTTACTCGGTGCAATAATATGACCATCAAACAACTTTTTAAGAGCACGATCGCCCCCAACCGAGCTGGAGGGGCTCCTCCTCAGCTTATGTCTGGAACACCCCAAGACAGCCCTCGATTACTTGGAACCCCTGCTGTCTCTGGGATGTAAAAAGTAAGTGTATTTATTCAAGTTCTGACATAAAATACTTGTTTTTTTAACGTACTACTACAGTCATAGTTACTTTAGTAAGACATTTGATGAACTATCCAACAGTAGACCTATAAAAAATATACAAATTAGCTCCACATTAAACATCTTAAAGCTTACTAGCACAGTAATGGGTCAGTTATAATAGTTCAGTCATTTAACCAAATGAGTTATTTTGTTTTTGATACTCTTAAGTACATTTTCATACTAATTTCTAAACAAAACATTCGATGTATCTTTTACTGTGTTGACTTTTGGTGAGTCAATAAAATTGAATATGAGTTATCAAAGCCACTTATGTGATTTAACCAGTGCATTATCAAGCCACGTGATTACAGATATCTGCTGAACCAGTACTAAGTAGCTTTGAACTTTGAGGCTCTTATTTCCACTGTTATTCATTGTAAAGTGCAAAATTTCTTTCAGGTACGTCAGTAACAATTTATCTTTTCATGTCCAGAAATGATGGATCAAATTTGCACTATACTGTAATTATTGTACACATTAAACACAGAAAATGGCTAAGGATTTTCACAAACACACAACATATTTCCACTTGGCATTTTAATCACTCTACAAGAAGACTGAAAAAGTTTGACAGTTTTAAAGGCCTATTGTAGAGAAAGTACATTGTTACAGTGGGTTAATGTATCAGCAAGTGATTCTGTGCATGCATACAAAATGGCATGGGGAGATAACGAATATGCACAAGACAGCGTGCACAGCAGTAACATAGGATAGACCTATCCTTCTTATGCGAGTCATTATTTCTTCTGCAACTTCACCAAGAATAACTTTTCTAGCAAATTAAAGGACTGTCTAAACCCATCTTTTGGACTTTACTATTAAACAATAAATATTTCATCTTCACATAACATCTACAACTTGTTTCTTTGCCTCACAACCAAATTCAGAGCAAGTTATGAACATGACCACATTTCAGGTGCACTTTCAGTTATCCACACTGCGAGATTTCCATGTAATAGTTAATTCTAAGCTCATCTAGTGTCTGTGTGTGTGTGTGTGTGTGTGTGTGTGTGTGTGCGCGCATACACCCTATCATTTATGCATGCATATATGTTTGCATGTGTGCTTGTGCATTATGAGTGTAATCACAGTATATTTTTCACAGCTCGTCGGTCTCTCCATCGAAGGGCACAGCATCATTCTCCATATGAATGCTGCTGGGTTCACTACTGCCTACCCAGCCAATAGGAGTGCGATTGAAGGAAGGCCTACAGCCAATGTCATGTTGGTACACCACTGCGGGTTCAGGCTCCTGTTTGGTCGCCTCAGCATCTGGTAGCTGGAATTTAAGGAACTGGTTGGCCTTCTCGAAGCCTCCATAGGGTATGGCAGTCCTACCAAAGCAAGGTGAGAGCATTTTAAAGCTCCTGGTTTTCATAAAAGCTTCTACAATGTTAGACTTTGAGGGAGGTACCTGTTGAAACATTTGTACATTGGAAGTTCCTTTCTCTCAGTGGGACCAAGCATTAAAGGTTTCAGAGTGGCAATCAGACTCTCATCACCCTTCATAGCCTTCTCCCATGGTGACACATACGTTTTTACAAGAATCAGCTTCTTAGATGCAGCATCTTTTCCACCTCCTGTGAGCGAGAACATTTGATGTTATTTTTTGGAATCATTTATATAAAAAAAATGTTCAATGTGAGCTTTGGGAGTGGTTATAGATTTTGTTTCCTCTACACTGAGCCAGGCAAGCTGTTTCTAAGTCTAAGCAAAGCTAAGCTTAGACTTAATGACAGTACTGAGCAGACATGAGAACTGTATCTATCTTCTATTCTAAACTCTTGGCAAGAATGTAAACAAGTGGTATTTTAAAAATGTGGAACTCTTTGTTTAATATGGTATTTTACTGTAGGGACATGTCTAGAGTAATTGCTTTACTGTAGTCTTAATTGGGGAAATGTGAGTCAGCACTGCTAGATTAGCAGCAACAACTTAGATATAAATAAGGTCAAATGTATTTTTTTCTGCTGTTAATCCTTATTACATGACATCAGCACACAATAAAGGCAATGATAAAGTTTATGATTACCTTTTGCTTTTCATATATTGAGAGAGAGAGAGGGGTGGTTGGTGTTACAAAATGCTACTTGTAGGTCCATCTCTTTGTTTTACTTATTTTTCTTTCATTCATTACAAATTATAATATTATGTCTCTGTTTTGAAGTCTGACAAAATCAAATCTGTACAACTCAAAAGTTATTTACTTTTTTACAGTGCATTTAAATGTAAGAGGCATAAAGGCCATAAAAAAGAATGCTACTACAAATTTACAAAAAATGGATACTAACCTTTTAGTGCAGACAACTCACTAGCGCCTTCTCCCTTTCCACCTTTTCCTTGTTCACCACCACCCATTCCTCCTGCACCTCCTGCACCTCCTGCTGCTCCTGCTCCCACTCCCACACCTTTGCTTCCAGGCTTTGGAGGAGGCACGGGGGCCCCTCCACCAATGTGTACTCCATACTGCTGCGATCCAGCCTGTTTGCTAACAAAATGCCCACCAACATTTATCATCTGGCTTCCCATCTGACCTCCCAGTGAGGGAACAAACTTCTGGAGGTTGTCCTGTAATAAATACCATCATTATAAGTAACTATATTCTAAACAGCACATTCTTTTATATGTACCAATTAACCATGTTTTCTTTTCTTGAAGTTACACCTAACAGGCATTACTGTACATGCCTATTGTGGATTTGAGTTCTTATCATAAATTAAATACCTACAGTCTAGCTGGTTTGATGGTTCGGTAATGATGAAAAATTACAGCATTGGTCCATGTACGTTAAAATTAAAATATCTATTCCATAAGTGGCTACATTTGTCCATAGAATTTAGAGATGCGTCAAAGTTTCTCTGGGAAGTTTCTGGAAATATTGTTAACTTTGTTTTGTTGCGTTTTGAAAAATTAATACAATTGAAATTAACTGATTGAATTTTGTTTTCTGCAACTATGCTCTCACCATCGACTCACTGCTGAAAACGTCAGGGTTGTTCTCATAGATGAACTTCTCCACTCTCTGCTTCCTCAACTTGAACATTTTGGAACCTCGGTTCTTCAGCAGGGAAAGTTCTTCCAACATGATGTCTTTGGGAGTCCTGATTTTTGTTCCCAGGTCGAACTCAGATGCCTCTGGCTCTGACTCATACTCTAGGTAAGGGACATCCACAAACATTTAGAAATGCCTTAATGTGAAAGCAAAATGGTAGTAAGAAGTCCAGAGGTTTTAAAGACTTTACATGCAATTAAGTTACTTTTTTTGCTGATTCTGCGATAGTGATGGGTTGTTACACCGACATAATCATAATCACAAGCTTAAAATTCCCTAATGTTTAAATGTTTTTTGCCATATCTCAATCTAACTAAAGCTTTGCACTTAATAACACAACTTCATTTTACACACCATTGCTTTTCATTGTTAACAAAGTATGGTTTCCTGCTGTAATAAAATACATGAATTCTTTTACCTAAAATGTGAACCAAAAGCGTTATATATTTAGAGTTATGTTGAATGATGAATATGTGTTATTTTATGCATTTATTGCAAAACTGCAAACATCACCCCACTTTCCTGTAGGACTTGTATCTTACTTATCCATCCTACACAATCAAAGAGCTGTACTGAATATGTGGATATTTGGTTTCATATGCATGTCATTTCATGTCTTACCATCCTGAGCGATATGTGATAGGTCAGTTATGATCTTGGAGGGCTTTTTCCGCTTGTTTAGGGGGGCAGGTGTTCCAAGAGGCATGACTAGGAGGGTAAGGAAAGAACAAGGTATTAGCAATAAAATGGAATTAAATTTTAATCTATAAATTAAAAATAAATGTAAATGTTTCTCTTTCAAAATATTTGGTAAAAAGTAAAACTAGAAGCAAAAAACAACTCAAATGCTTGTAACATTGCAACAAAAAAGTCATTCATTAATCAAATTAAATTAATCAAATAAATATTACAGATATTACAATAATATCTAAATCTCCATAGCCATGGGTGAATGCCTTAGTTGCTTTACACAATTAAAATATGCATTAACAGATGGCTTTGCAATCATCTTTAACAGTTGCATTAACTCCTCAACATGACTGTTCACTGTCTATACTTACAAACATAAACAACTGCTAAACATGTACCCACTGGACCTGAATATATCAGACAGACAGACAGAATGTGCCCTCCTCATTTTTCAAGTTCAAGGGGAATGTCAGTGCCCTCAGATTCCCCACATTCCTCAGTGAAACAGACCACTACCCCAAAGGAAACATATACAGTAGCTTAATGTGTGTGTCAGTTTTGGCTGGGGACACAAGATCTGTATACAGGCTGCATCAACATAAACAGAAGCATGCTTTGGCTTAAGCAGAATTTGGTGATCAGTGCTTTCTGATGCTGTTCTGCAGCAGTAAAAATGAAAAACTCAGGATCATAAAATAGAACATTGGAACTTGTAGGTGGAGGAAGTGGGAGTAATACTTTTTACTTGTCTCTGTTTCTCTGTCACATATGTTTCCTCCCAGTTCCCTGGTATGTGTCTGGTTCATATATTATCTTTTGTGTTTTTGATAAGTGCTGTTTTTTGCCTTTTCACACGCTTAGCAGACCTTACAAAAGTAAAGTACTTTCTTGAAGGCACAGTAAAGTGGCAAAACATCACATCACATCTACTGGTTGTAACTCAACCCACTGCAGCTATTTTTAAAAGCCATTTTCAGCCAAGACATTTTAGCCACATGTAATGTCGTCATTCAACTATCAAATGCGTTTCACACAACCCTTAAGGGCACAACACACATCTCCCCAAAAACTTTTAAGTGTTTCTTTGAACGTCTTTGAAAACATGAGTGATAAATGGAGTAGTTGTGGATGTTCAAGAGAATGGGCACCATCCTAATTCTGTTAAATGATGACAACCTTACGGACCTTGTGCACACAGATTTACAGCCCCTCCCCCCGATTTGGTAACACCATATAAAATCTCTGCAACGCCCACAGAGAGGGATGGTCAGCAAATTCACCCATTCCTTTGGTCATTTTAAGACTTGCACAGAAAATCTAAAAGCAGCAAAGTAATTCCCGGTATTCTGCTTTAGGTGTTAGCAGAATTATTGGACATTTTCATCATGAACAGTGTAATGATCTTTTTGACTGAGTTTCTAAAGTCTTATTTATTGATTTATTTTCCCCAAAATCACTTGCACAACCCACAGAGATTATGATTCTGAACACTGTTGCACACCTTTATTCCCTCTTCCTATTTTTGTAAAGGGCATAACTGAAATTTAAGACATTGGTTGATAAGTAGAACAAAGCACACCTATGGGATACAGATCAACTTACCGGGTTTTTGTTATTATCCTGGGAGGAGACAGACCTATAAATACCAAACAGCGAAGACAAGATCCAGGGCTGGTGATCTTGATCACAGGTTTACAAATCCCTCAGTGCCTCTGACCCTACGTATGGTTGGACCCAGGTCCCGGGCAGTGCAAAACCCACCCTACACTGAGATGGTAGATCTTCCAGAGGGTTGGGGGTATGGGTGGCAGCAGTGTTAGTGTCAGGATGGGAGGAGGAGGAGGAGGTTGAGGTTAGCTGTATGAATAGAGATTGGGGTCCTCGAGGCGGGGGGGAGAAGTCTCTGTTGGCTAGCTAAAAGTGCTGATGGTGATATTAAGGGAACAAAATCATTCTCACAGATGGCTGAGAAGCCTATATTTAGTAGCAAAGAACGAGAGGAACAGAACTCAGCCATCTGATAACCTCGGAGGACTCTGGAGTGTGTTTGGGGTACACAGAGAGACTGGTTCAAAGGGAGAGTAGATTATGAATAAATCACTTATTCATAATGTACTGTCACTTTGTCCTGACATCAGATTGTCACATTTTCACTTTCACTGATGCATCATGTGACTCTGCATGATTCACATGTTGAGAAGTGTCAGACCCTCTTGGAATGTTTGCAGCAGGCCCCAACTCATGTATAAGTACTGGAGAACATCCAGAGGGATTTACTAATTTAAGAGAGATTAAATGCCTAATTTTTCATTTTGTTTGCTTTGCAATTCAATCAAAAATGAATCTGTGAACCTCATGATGGTGCTAGAGTACAAGACAAGGGATCAACAATGACACTGCTCGTCAAATTTAACTGAATTTTCTAAAAAGTCATCAAACATTGCTTGCATTTCATTGTAAAGTGTAAGGTCCTCAGGTAATAAAATAATTAACTCAAATCTATAGATATAGTTCCATCGCAAAACACATTTTCGACTCAAAGTCTAGAGAAAATATCTTATATAATTACTTAAGGTCAGTTAGTCAGTGAAATATGTTTCTAAATTTTATCCCATTAGAAAAAAGGCAAACAAGCCATTGTTATCTTAGTCCCTTTTGGTGTTGGTGCAGCATGCTTGATATTGAACTGTCCCTGTCCTCCCTCAAATTGCTTTTTTAATCTCACTTAATTTCTATTATGTTATACATCAGGGAAACTACACTTGGTGTTTTCAATTTTTTTAAGTCCCATCTTGAAAGAGAAACTTTCTCCTGTGCTCTTTTTTTAATTTGATCTTTTTAAGCTGTTAAAGCAGGAGCAACTTCTTAATTACTATACGGAACTGGTGAAGTGTAATTTCCTCTGCTTGGATATTGTCGGACCTATATATATGCACCCTATAAGTGTGGAAAATGGAAACAAAATGGCCTTCTGACTGCACATTTGAATTAATGGAAAAATAGAGCAGTGACTTTTTATACAGCTTCTGAGTTTAACAGTTTTTAAAATTTATAGATATTATTTATGTATGTAATTTTCCCTGCCTGCCATACCACCTCCCTGTTACTCAGTGGATGGAGATGAATACAGGGTATGACAAAAAATAATAATTATATGTAGAAACATATCTTTTAAGTTTATTTAAAACTTCTGATATTATTTCTTCGCTGCAGCCATCTCACATCAAGATTTGTTGGTGATGTAAAGGAAAGGATGTGATGTAAACACTTGCGGTGTCAAAATTGCCCCATTTAAAAAAGAATCTGAATTTTAGCTCAGTCTCTCTTTCTTTCTCCTACCTTTCCTAGTGGTAAAGCCTAGAACTGCTTGCATGTTCCTCTGCATCTGCTAGAAGTTGTCTTTTACACCTAATAGCATTCTTAAAATGGAATGGGTGGGCCTGGTGGCTCAGTGGTAGAGCATTGTGTTGGGATGCAGAAGGCCGTGGGTTCTACATACTACAATAAGCATCTCTAGGGATTTATTACTATACTCCAAACTGCAACTAATAATTTTCAACGTCTTTAAGAAAATTTCAGTACTGGCTCTGTCTAGAGGATATTTCTGCTAAATTAGTAAAAAAAAATTCAACATCAAAAAGATTTACACAAACTTTTCTCAGGACACGCATGTGGTGGACTATATAGCACAGAGTTTGTGATGCTATTTCCTAATATTGCTGTCACTCAGACAAATTAGTGTCTACTAAACTAACAAAATTAATCAGTGCAAAGTGAAAACTAGCCTCACTGGGCTAATATAATGTAATTTCAGTTAGACTGGGACCAAAATGTGATTAGTTAGTTAGTAGTTAGTAGCAGTTTGTGTGTGCGTGTTTTCCTGCAAAAACAGCAAAATCCTGTAAGTGCTGTTACACATTTTTATTAAAACACATAAAATTTTACAGTCATTGATGCACTGCTCAGTTATTATTATCAATAATTGCATGCATGTAATTTACATGTACTGTAGTAAACAGAGCAAGATCAGTCACCACAATTAACAACACGGTGCAGTGTAAAATCAGACATGTCAGACAAGTGAATAGCTTTCATATTTATGTTTATTCTTCTAAAAATATCTTATCTCCTAGTCAGTATAAACTTCTACTCAGCGTTAATGAACATTTTCACACTTATTTAATTCAGCTACATTTAAAAACATATATTAATCATATTTTACACTTCTACATAACTATATCCACAATCTATATTTTTCATATCTATAATATAAAATAAACACCTTCCCAAGGCTTCAACACTTAATAATAACATAAATGTCTTTACTTCTTTTCGTCTTCATTGACATATCCATTCTCTCAAGGACATTAAACATGTTTATCCTTACTTTTAAGTAGCAGCCCTTGTTAATAGAAAGACACCAGCTACACTCCTGTGCAACTTTCTATCATTCTTTAACTTTGACAATAAAGTTCAGCTAACAAACTTTCTTGGCCATTCTGCTTCAATTTCTACTGACCATGGGATTTTAAAACTATACAACCATAAGTCTCCATGCATTTTACTACATCTGATCATTGCCATTTCTGTGAAATGGGCTATGATCTCAAATGTTCCAACTTTGATCCCATTTGGTAGTCTGGCATACCTCCCATTACCCCCCTCCACAACCGTCATTCTTTGAACCCTTTTACAGATATTGGTGCCTCTCAGTTTTTCAACTTCACTTTGCACACCTTCACTTTTAATCTCAATTTAACAAAATACACATGCTTTCATTTGTATTATTTGTTTAATAAAAATTAAGAATGTACATATTGATATGATGCTAAGTTATCTCTTGTGCACCTAAATGGCAAATGTAAGCAATAATATCCAGTGACAAATGTACATTCACACACTTACTAAACATCACCAATGGTGACCAGTGGCATCTCTCTCTGGCTTAAGTGAGCAAAAGTAGTAACGCTTTGCAAGAGCACACTTTGTCTTCGAATACATTTCCACAGTGCATTGACATGTTTAAAAATATTTGACAATTTTCAACTACTCATGCATCATTTCAACTTCTGGACAAGTAGAGTGGGTAAAAACATTTTGTGCATATCATTTAGTTGGATAAGTACTGAGTGATAGAATAACATGTTCAAAGATAGGTAAAGGTGTATAAGACCTTCTGTCAACATATTACAACAAGCATCTCCAGGTATTTATTACTATACTCAGAACTGCAACTAATAAATTTCAAAATCTTTCAGACATTTCAAGTTTCAAAGAATATTTCAGTACAGGCTCTGTGTAGAGGATATTTCTGCTAAATTAGTAGAAAGAGATCTCCAGAAGCCTTTCACAAACCTCTCCCAGGACAGGCATATGGTGGACTATATAGCACAGAGTTTTTCACTCAGACAAATGTGGAAACTAATGTGGCAGCAAAATAAATGTGATAAGCAACATTTTAAATATCAGCTAAACTTTCTCTTATTATAGGATCTATTATTATTCAAGTAATGATACTATTGAAAAACCTAAATCACTTTATCACATATTTTTACCTCCCTTTATGTCCACTGTACAGGGTGGTGCAGGGGCCTGGTGGGTGCGGGGACCTAGTGGCTTAATGGGTAGAGCATTGTGTTGGGATGCAGAAGATCACATGGATCAAATCCTACCCCACCAAGCGTTGCCCCACCCTGCCACCAAGGGCAAAGTTGTAGCAGGAAGGGCCTCCGGCATAAAACTCATGCCAAATGAATGTGCAGAACACGTTCCATCCTGGTGACCCCTGAAAGGGACAAGCGGAAAGCCGTTGATCTTTATGTGCACTGTACAGGATGAAGGGTTTGCCTACTTTCCAAAGCCTGATGATGCTTTTTTGTTCAGCTAACCAAAAATCTTAAATTTGCAATGAGACATCTTGAGTTATTTGTATATTTGGCTTTACTTGAGCAACAATAGATCACTCAACAAATTTTTTCATTAACAGATGAAACTAGTCATATCAGCTCTGGGTGGGTAGTACATGAAGATGGCAAAGTGTAGTAGTTACTGATTTATTGCTGTTCACATTGCTCCTGGCCTCCAGACACAAGGCTGCACACCCCCCTTTGTGGCAACAAAATGTGGTTTGGGTGCCTGAACTGGGTTGCACTTGAGTGAGGGCAGTGAGGCAAGGATACTTAGCTCAGGAGCACTCTGAAACTGCTTGGCTGCCTGGAGCCCAGAGGTGTATGAAACTGTACTGTAAGGTGTAGGGACTGCAGAGAGCACAGGGTTTGGAACAGGGGTAGCAGAGAATTTTGGTATCCTTGGCAGTCCAGCTGGTTGGGAAACACTGACTGGTGCTGGTGTCAAGAGTGGGACTGGGCTAGTAGTAGTAGTAGTAAAAAGAGCAGAAGGTGGGGAAGTCATGTCAGAGTGATTCAAACGTTCTCCGAGAGTAGTGGCTGAGCGAGGTGCAATGACTTTGGGGGCAAGAGTAGGAGCTGACATTGGTGTGGGTGTAGAGAATCGCTTGATCTCGTAGACACGGGCTGTTTTGATGGGGATCTGCTTAGGTGAAATTAATGAGCTGCCCACCATTGTTGTTGTGTAATCCCCCTGTTGCTGCCTCTGGGCCTGATAGGAAGGTGTGGCTGAAAGATTACTAGCACTGCCTGCATAGTTGAACATGGCAGGGTTGAGCTGGTAGGGTTGCCTTCTCATGAAATCCAGAGCTTTAATTCCCTCTCTTCCAGAACCTCCTCTAACTTGGGTATCTAGCTTGCTTGTGTTCCTCTGAGGGCCTGTAGGAATAGTGGGGGCAAGAAGTGGGTTGTACCCAATCGGTGGAGGGGCGCGGACATTTGGAGAGTATTTCCACTGAGATATAAGAGAAGGATTAGGAGAGGAGTTCAGGTGTTGGGGTGCACTCTGTGAGGCAACTTCCTGCTGGAAATGGGTATCTGGTGGGGTGTCCACCACATACATACCCATTCGGTTCTGCCTCCGGGCAAATAATTGTGCCCCCTTTCCCCCTGCTTGAAGAATCTGTGGTACCTCATGGGTTACCCGAGGCTTGGGTGCCACTGGAGGAGGCAGCCTCCCCATGCTGGTCTCACCACTATTGTCTTCCTCTGCTGCATCTGAGATAGCCTCTGCAGGTAGCTGAACATATTTATGTCGGGTAGATCTGTCATCCAGGTTCTGTACCATAGACAGTAATTCAGGATTAGGGCTGTTCTTCTTGACATCTGGCACATTGAACATAGGTTTGGGTTTGCCGCTACGTCGTCGAGCCTCAAGTAAGATTCCTGTGCGGCCTGTTGGGGTTAGAGCTACAGCTTCTTGCTGAGAAACCACTGACACTTGAGATACAGGTGCCATAGAAAATTTAGGTGGTGGAGGTTGAGCAACTGGCACTTGAATTGGAGGCACTTGGGCAACTGGGTCAGCTAAACCAGAAATTCGGGATGCAGAAGGAACAGGGTCATAAGCCATCTTTGCTTGAGTTGTTGGTGTTATTAAAGGCAAAGGCACTGTGGGAACAGTTGTAAATGGAGTCTGATGAACAGTTGTTATCGGTAGTGTTGACTGCATTGTCTCTACAGAAGTAGAGATGTTTGGAGGGTAAAGCGTAACAGGGGCTTCTGGTGTGTGGGCCAAGGGACTTTGAAGTACATTGGATATTGGGGAGAGCACTGATGGAGAAGCAGAGGGTAGTTGTGATGTTGCTGATGTAGCATTGGTAGCTAGTTCAGAGGCGGTGGAGAATGGTGGTGGCACAACAGCTGCTGAGGCAGGACGCTGAGTCATCTTTGTGATAGGTGGTCGGAACGTTACCGGGGCAGTTGCAGCTCGAATGCTGATGAAGCCAGGAGTGAAAGGACGTGCTGTTCTGTTTAAAACATTACTAGCAGGTAGTTCTGTTAATGGTGTTTCAGCTATTGGCACAGGACTGGTTAGAGTAGTCACTGAGACAATGGATGGTTTAGGTGCCACAGGTGGAATTGACATCACCATGCTGGCTGTGCTAACTGCAGAGTAGTATAGGTCCCCGCTAGGCACCTCATGGATGCCAACAGCAACTGGACTGTGAACCTGGGAGAGCTCTTGTTCTATGAATGTAGGTCCAGGTGGTATCATCTGCTGAGCCTGAAGGTTTGCTTGTACCTGTGGTTGTACTTCTGGATTCAACTGATGCGCCTGAATCTGCTCTTGGATGTGAGACTGTGGTATAACCTGCGACTGTGCTTCCTCTATCTTCTTGGCATGCTCAGCAGCTCTCTTTCTCTGCTGCTCAAACAATTGGGCACCTTTTCCTGCAGTGTCACTCAACCCTGGACTTGGAGCATCCTCTGCCCCATCCCCACGACCTTCAGCACCCGCAGTTGCCCTCTTCTCTAGCATATCCAAGTAGTCACTATCCCAAGTTGGGTCAGGAACAGCAGAGAAACTATCATCATCAAACTCTGATTCGCTTCCAGGGAGAGCCCCATCCTCCTCTTGGGAGTCCCGACAAGTGTCCTCATCTACACTACCAAAGCTAGTGAGAGTGTACTTCTTGGAGCGCTGTCGCCTCTTCTTGAACATCAGAACCCCCTTTGAGTGAGGATTGGGAGCATCAGTCAGTAGAGATGCTATTGTTCGACATTTGCTTTTGGCTTCTTTTACTTGCTTGTCTTGCACTGTATCCCCTCGGTTCAGTTCTGTAAGGTCATAATGAAAGCCATATTTATTAGGAGTAGTTGCACATAGCAAATCACAAGTAATGCAGTTACTTATACCCTACAAACCAAAAACCCACTGGGACATCTAAATATGTCCTGACCATTATGCTAATGGAAGAACCTCTGGTAAATTCATAGCAAGCCTACGACTTCTCACCTTAGCTAAGGGAAAGGATGACTTTGCACATTATTAGACTTATGTACTGTGACATCTAACAAAACTGAAAATATTTACAAGGTGGTGGAAAATTGCATAATGTGATGTTTTATTCCTCTTCAGAGTTTGTAACACACATTTATGCAAAATGCTCATTGGCTCTTTTATTAAGTCAACAGAAATAGCAAAAATGAATAACATTAAGTGGAATGAATAGGAAAAAGAGAGTGAGAAAGGGACAGAGAAAATATGAATGTCCTTGCTTTGCCACATAATACCAAAACAGCTGTAGATGCTTTTCAGTGCTTCCAGACACAGGTTTTTACACACAACTATAATCAACTAAACCAACTCTGCTCTGTTTAATGGACTTAGCTTAGGTGGACACAAAGTCAGACTGGCTACTTTCTCCTTCTATATTCAAATATAGATTACACTCTTATAATCTAGGAAGATTATAATGATTAATGGATGTATTTTTTTCAAACAAGGATGGGTGTATTGTTGCAATAAAAGCTCAATATTTGCTGATGAATTTAAATTGTTATATATTTCCAACAAAAAGTTGACCTATGGCCCTGAGTTAGATTGGATCTGTCCAGTGTGTATCCTGCCATTGGCCCATTGACAGCTCTGATTGACTCTAGGGCATCTCCTGCAACCTTTTACAGTATAAGTGGTAAACATGATAGATGGAGGGATGGATGGTTGACTTATACAGATGTTGGATTAATTTGGTGTGAAAAAAAGGTAGTGTAAGTGGTTCCATCTGTGGAGAGCCTTCTGCACATATGTAGGTCTTTCTCTGGGGGATTTGAGAACATATTTATTTTAAGCTTCAAAAAAGGCATGTGCTGTACATATAATCTCTGATTGTGAACACATATTTTACACACTGATGTGTAAAATAATTTACACTTACATTTACAATTACAATTTACACTTTTCTTCTTGTCTAAAGAAATGCAGTAGGTCAGCTATTCCTATTGACTGTGATGTATTTCTCTGTTGCAAAGCAGATGGTACAGAGAAATAGCACTTAGTTAAATTTATGTAAATAACAGCACTTTCCCATCCCCAGCTGTGTAGTGCTGGTCCCAACCCGGTAGAAATTGGAGAGGGTTGCGTCAGCAATGGAATCCGGCATAAAAACTGTGCCAAATCAACATGGACAATGATCCATTGTGGCGACTCTGAACTCACGGGATATGCCGAAAGGACCAAAAAATAAAAATAAATTGCGTAGCATTTGTGAAAAAAAATATGGGTTATCTGTATGTGCTACAGGACCAAGAATAGGGTTCAACAACATTTTATGGTATCTGAATCCAGTTCTGAAAACTTTTGTGAATTGTGAACCATCCAGTGACTTTTATCAGGAATGTAGTCATGATGTAAGTGTGGATAACCCATGTGAGTCACAAATCTATGTGAATGCTCTTCATTCCTAAATGTACTTACTTGCTTGTTTAGCCTTTTCCATGTAGGTTGTTGTGAGCTCCTCATCAACAGGTTTATTCACAGGACCCACCATGGGTATAAGCTGGCTACGGGAGCTGAGCATCAGGGCCTCCTTTGCCCTTTCAGGTGACACCAGTGGCACATTAGCAGGCTCTAGAAAGCCACTGTCTTCCTCTTGCACTGCATCCCGTGGACCCAGATCATCTGCTGAGGAGATTATGGAGGAGGTCTCAG
Source organism: Channa argus (assembly GCF_033026475.1). Taxonomy (NCBI): domain Eukaryota; kingdom Metazoa; phylum Chordata; class Actinopteri; order Anabantiformes; family Channidae; genus Channa; species Channa argus. The sequence goes on from NC_090197.1 coordinate 34,213,805, forward strand.
TGGATGTCTGGGAGGACCACACTCCTGGACCAGAGGGTTGGTAAATAACCTCCCTTCGTGCCACCCCTGGTAGCCCTCCTCCTACATCTACTTTCCCCCCATTTTCATCCAATAAACTAGGATAGCCACGGGCATCTGGAGCACTGTCATAACCACTCATCTCTGATGTTTCCCCACCCTCGGGGGAGGTCCGTCCTGTTGGCTTCCCCGGATTAGAATTACTTGGGCTGCGACGTTTCTGACGGCGCTGCCTCTCATAGCCTGCAACATCTGCATCACTGTCAGTCTCACCATAATAAGCCTCACTACCAGGTGGGGATGTCAAGCCACTGGTTATAGAGGAGCGGCTACGGTGGACTTCACGGACAGGTGCATGGTGAGGATGAGTGGGTGACATGGCACGCAGAGCAGCGCGGTACTCTTTGTCTATACGGGGAGATGGAGCACGGGTCACAAGCACCACGGACTGAAAACCAGCAGGTGCCCTGTGAATGAGTACATGGTTTAAAACATTTACTGATGCATATAAGGGCCCTTTGTTGAATATTTAGAATTTGATTTCCTAAATTTTTATCCCATACTTGTGGTATTTTAACACATTAACACAGACGGCAGTATCAAACACATGAACATTGTAATTAGTACCTGTTGTGTATCAGACTTGTCTTGTCTTGTGCATAATATAATATTTTCCTGATCCCTTACAGGTGCTTTATTATTAGCAAGAGTATAATTCTTTTGTTCTCCTGACCTTTTGACACGAATGTGTAATATTCCAGGGGAGCTGTCAATAAGGTTCATGGCCTGGGCATGGGAGAGCATTCCACATGGCTGGTCATTGATGGACACAAGTTCATCAGCCTCTCGCAGCCCAGCCCTGCATGCCTTGCTGCGTTTACGCACCTGCAAAAGGAAAGGAAGACAACATTTACTGCAAGTAAAGTCCCAGGGCCTTGAGGCCAGTCCCAAATTCAAGAGATGTCCGAATACTTACAAGACCAATTCCCTTCAATGGCCAAACCTTGTAGTAACATTCAAGGTGTAAAGCCTATGCACGGCTTTTATGTTTTATTTTTCCAGGATTTGATGACAACCTATTGGATCATTCTCAGGTGTCAGCAGTCTTGGTTGTTGTGATGTACCGTAGATACTCAGTTTCTATTAATACCCTGAGAGGTATATGTTCTGGTTTTGTAACTGAATAAATATGACACAGCTATGCTGCTGTCTTGTCTAGGTTTGTGATAGTAACTGACAAAGAGCAGATTCTGTCCTGACAGCCTGATCTTGCTGTGGACATATGCCACATATTGCAGCTCAAGTGGAGCACATACACACTTAAACAGAGAACTGTCAGCAGGCAGCCATCTTTATTTGGTTCTTTGCTATTTGTGCTTGAGGTCTGTCAAGAACTATGGCATTATGCCCACCTACCATGCCCCTTGTCTTTTCAAGACATGTCAACATGTCCTGTTATAAATCTATAGCATATATTTGAATATTTTGGAAGACATTACATGTAGTGCCGATTACACCGTAAAAGGGTACTCACTTGTATTAAATTAATATTGTATTTTAGAGATTAGAGATACAGATTACTCTGAATGATTTAGTTAGTTTCTTGTGCAGCTATTCTTATTTGCATGTAATGAAATCCTAGGTCCCCATTTAGCTAAGCCTTTCAAAGTGGCCTGTGCCTGCTTGTGGTATGGAATGTCAATTATTCATGAGTTTAGTGACCTTGCGGTTTCACATCATAACAGTTACAATATACTTACATCCTCACATGTACATACCACCAGTGGGTATTAAAAAATACAAATGAATCTATATAAAACATCTCACAAACATGCATATGCAGGCCCACAGCCATAGACCCAGCACTACGACCCAGGCTCTTTCAGTAAAATCCCAGACTGCTCCACCTGTTACGGGCAATAAAGTATTCGACCTACATGTAACAAGATTCTACTCCCATGCTGAGGGTTAAAAGGAGCAGGAGAAGAAAAAAAAAGTGAAAATGCAGAGTATATTGTATATGATTTTGCCTGAACAGGAACATAATACAGGAGTACAAACTGAAGTTAAGCAAACATGATTTCCTTTGCGCGTGAACCTACAATAAAGAATTTTATACTCTTCCCTAAGCATCAAGATGTTGAGAAGTTCATGTACCAAAATAGCATATGAGGTTCATTTTTGAGTACTGAGCTGAAACACACACCTAAACTAACCCCATGACCTGCAGCTTCTCACCAAAAATAGCCCCCTGGTAAAGTACTTCTGCTCAGTCAACAGTTATTGACTATGTGCCTATGTGATTTCAGTGGGAAAATATGCATAAGTAAAGATTTGATGTAAAAAGAAAGTTGGCCCACATTTCTGTGCACTGGGCGAGCTTCACAGATGATGATGACGATGACAGAGGAGGATCACTATGAAGTCAAAAATGTACCTATACCGTTACCGAAATAAATTACAGCTTTGCCCCTCAGACTTGCAAGCCTAATTAATCATTTTATCTAGTGTGCATGCTGCTTTGTATTTTTTTTATTTTCAAATAATTGCTCTATGACCAAGTTACTCCATATACATTATACGTCTGTAATTCACAAAAAGTAATATAATTTTGATATTTGACAACAATGTAGTTTAAACCTGGTCGGGATTACACCGAATTCCAAAACAACTCAGTCCAGATTTCCATGACTTTCATTACTTACCTATGTGGTTTTTACTGTAACCGCAGCGTTTCTAGATTAAACCAGGGTAATTTAAGATTATTACTGAAATGCTGACAAAGTGAAATCATGCCACAGGTATGTTTTATCAATAAGCCACTCAATCTGGTAAACCATGACCTTTTTGTACCAACTGTTTCTGCCAGGATTTGCACATTTAACTGTTCAAAGCACCAATGAACAGTTTTAAGAACAATAATAAGAATTTAATAACAATTTCAAAGTTACTTGTCAAAAAGAAACCAATGTAAACCAATTTTCTGTAATTTTACTAGTTTGAGGTTATGCAGTTTTATAAAAGCAGCAAATTTGACTGGGTTGCCCTACCTTACCAGCTGAACTTGAATTTTAAAGTTCAATCAATCATCAGTGTGCCTCTGCATGAAGCCTGTTCTTAAACAAGGTGATGACTCATATTCAGGACCCAAATGAAACAAAATGACAGCCAGTAAGCCACTTTACTTTATTCACAGCTCTTTAAATCTCTACCCAACATATCTCAGCTAATCTCTCACTTTTCTATAGCAAGGCTTTTGAATCCAACTATCTTCTACTTTCCTCTTTCCATTCAGCAAACTATGACATTACTACTTCTGTCGAACCTGCAAAATCACCGTACTGACCTTAGCCACCTGGAGGGGCTTCTGATGTTCTACACCTCCCTGGAGACGAAACCCCCAAGGTGCTCCTCCCGACAATGTAATTAACACTTCCTCTGCAACCATTGTTCTGATGCCTGTCTTATAAAACTTTTCTTCTTTTTTTGTTGGTTTTTGTTGTGGTTATTTCCACTCTTCTTTGGTTTTTATATTTCTCCTGGGGGCCCCTCAGTGCATTGGCCCCATTGTCAGTGGTCAGGGCCCCCCCAAAGAGCTCTGACCTGCTCTTCGCCTGCCACACTGCCAGGGTGCTGTCTTCTCTTTGACTTCAGTTCCTGGGCCAATGCTTACACCTGAACACAGAGTTCTGTGTGCCCACCCATAGCCAGAGTGGGCCAACCATCATGGCCAAGAGAGCGAGGGGGAGAAGCTGAGAGAAATATGATGGGAGGGAGTCTGTCTCTGCTTACACAGAGGAATGCCTGTCCCAAATGAGCGAGGAGAGGCTCCAGCAAAACACTTGTCCTGTCAGTCAGACCTATGGCACTAGATTGCTGATAGCACCTCCAAAAATAGGACACCACCCCTTCTGCTCCTCTTCAGACCAAGGCAGAGTTAACATTTACAACATCCAAATGGCATTGTTTTAGATCTGGCTCCAAAGCATTGAGGTCATTAGTAACCTTTAGTACGGTCACAGCTACATTCTAAAATCTCATAGAATCTCATCATATGAACAGGAATGATAGAAATATTAATATCTTAATAAGTAAGTAGTGGATCGACTTTGGTGCCAGTTTAACCTTTTGAGGGTAAAGTGTATTCTGCCAGATCCTCTTCATCCAGAGACATTCTATGCTGTCATCACAGAGCTTTTAGATAAATACTTATGCAAGCTCTGGATGAATAGCCTGCATAGCTATGTTGAAATATGTCCTAAGTTAGAATTCCACATTAACAGACTGTATAGACCCCATGCTTGCTTGTATTAAACTGAACAAACAAACAAAAAACAGAGATTGAGAACATAGACAAACTATTTAACTTTATGCCTTCGCATTTGTCATTGTCAAACTCCACGCCACATTGTGTAAGTTGGCAGATGTGCAGAATCTCAATAAAGACATTTAATACTCATAAGCTGTACAACAAATCTACACCTTTGCCAACATTCGTGCATGCTGATTTTGTCAGCTTTGTTGTTTTTCATGGTAACTATACTAGCCTGTGATGTGGGCCTAGTGGCTCAAGGTAAAGCATCGGGTTGGGATGCAGAAGGCTGCGAAAATCAGGCCCAGGAGAAAATAAATAAATAAATAAAAAATTTTTAAATAGGGGGAGGGTTGTGGCAGGAAGGGCAACTGGCATAAAAAAAAATTAATAAAAAAAAAAAAAAACTCATGCCAGATCAACACGCGGAACACGTTCTGCTGTGGCAACCCCTGAAGGGACAAGCTGAAAGCCATTGATCAGTGTGACCTGTCACACTGGTTTCTGTGATTCATAAGAGTATATTTAATTTTAGTAGGACCCTAAAAGAGGAGATGGCAAGGGGAGGTTTGAAATGTGAAAAGGGGGTTCATTAACAAAGGGTAAACAACTGAAAAGCACTCTATGAGCAGGGCAGGAATAACACACGTAGTAATAACCAAACAATGTAAAACAGTACATGAACTTAAACACATGGGGGAAGAGATAAACTAAAGAACTGTGCTGTGGAAGCAAGGGAACTAACTTAGTAACTAAGGGGAGGCAGACTCGAACAAACTGAACATAAAGCGCAGACAGAATGAAGGGGACAAATAAATACTCAAACATGGAACCAGGGCCAAACAAGCAGGGATAACAAAAGACAAACCCTAAACACTGAAACAAACAGGAAAGCCAGCCTCAGACCAAAACGTAAGGGCAGAGAATCCAAACACAAGGATCAGATAGGGCATGAAAGGGGAATGTCCAAAAGCACAGAATATCCACAGGAATTTTCACTGTTCACAGAAGAGGACGTAGAGGCAATCTGGCAGGTAACAGTGGGGAGAGCTGGGTATAAGTACAAGGGGCCAAAGGTGAAATCAATCAGTGTTAACAAGAAACAAGAAGCTAAAAAATACTCTGAGAAGTGGTGGTGAGGGATAACAAAATAAAAGCGAGGAGCAGGAAGTAAAACTAAAGAAAACTGAAGTCCAAAAAACTGTGACAGGTCCTTGATCTTGTTTTCACGTTCTTCCATTTTCCCTTTCTCTCCTCTTGTTTATTCCCTTGCTTTTATTTTTACTGTTTTTGTGCAGGTATGCATGTAAACTGAATCCTAATCTTATTGAAAATAATTCTTTCTGAACACAGACAACACAATCAACACAGTGCAGTGTTGGTGGATATAACTTAACTATGTTGTATTGTCAAGGCTTTTAAACCTGTTGACAGAGATACCCTTTGCTAGAAAGGGAACACTGCTATTATCAATGGAGCAGGAGGGTACCAATGATAGCTGCTCCCTTTGGCAGCTTTGCTCTGCAGCTGTCTTTAGGCCTCAGTATAGTAACCAAGATCAGTCCTGGGTCAGACACAAATGTTAACATCTCTTCCAGGAGGCAGTATCAGATCTAACTGAACACCACGGTTAAAGTAAGTGCTCCACTGCACAGATACATCTGATCCAGTTTATATCAGATCTGGATTTAGACATGGAAAGAGAAGTATTAAACAGAGAGCTGATGAACTGATAAGTTGTGTCAACCACTCCCTCTAGTGGTTAAAAGTAGGTTAGTTGTTTGCCTCCTGGAACTATATCTTTCTTTATTTTCTTCCCAATAATTACGCTATTTTATTTTTAATTTCTGTCTCTTTTGTGGTTGAAAACAGCTAACCTTATAGGTTTGACATTTTTTAATAATCCACTGTGTAGTGGCATTGGTTTCAAATCAAACACCCCTTACACAAGCATTGCCCTCAAAAGATTGAGCAATCGATTTAAAAAATAATAAATAAATAATAAAAATAAAAATAATAATACCTCTGTTAAACTAAGCAAAGGCATTGCATTTCCGAGATCTCTAGCTTCAGCAGGCCATCAACAACAAGTCAGCAAAGGGTCTGCAACTTCATTCTGTCCGGAACAAAATCTGGCGGACTTTCACAAAAATTGAAAAGGTCAAAATCTATACTCCATGTAGTCACAAGGCTGAAAAGGCTTCATGTTTGTTTGTTTTTTATTCCATACAGTCTCTATATTGTCGTGACAAAAACAATTATTAAAGTGGTATGACTGCACCAATGATTGTTTAGTTATTACTCAGGAAATGGAGGAAGCTGTGGACATGGTAGAACTGTTAAGTGAGATGACAGCTTTGTCGCTCTCATGTTGCCCCTGTTAATTAGTTTGTGTCTGCCCATCTTTACTTTCAGGGTTTTCTGCCCTGTTTTTATTTTCTCTTTTTCCACTATTATATCTGTGAGGAGGATCACATTTTCTCTGGTTTCTCTGATACTTTTCTATTTAATTATGTCTTTTCTGGCCAACTTGCCTTCATCAGAAGACATTGACTGATTTGTCGAGAAGCAACAGGCACAGTGCCCTTCGACTGAGGCATCTGTGCCATCATGGCTGATACTGCCAACCGGCCACTACCTCCCCTGCCCTGCCCCCCAGCTCAGATGAGGTTAAAATGAGACTGCCATACTAATAAACATGATGTAAACAGAAAAGGCAGTGCACAAAGTGAGCAGTGTATATGTATTAAAAACATAGATAGAAAAAACAAGGATGGTGACTATTCTAAACCATTGTGTAACTTAGTTGAGACTAACAGGAATATTTGGACTGCAGTGAGGCTATAATAAAGTTGATGTAATGCAAATCACACTTTTAATATATATTTTAGCTTCTGAAATGCATTCAGTATAACCCATGTAGCTGTAGATTTAATAAGAACACAACAGTATGTTCTTTAAATTCTAGCTTTAGAAAACATATTGTATCACACACAAGTTAGACTGCACCCTTTGGGGAAACACATTTTAAATAACCCTGGACCGGCTCACATTTTTAAAATGTCAAGTTATAAAGTTTGTTTTTCCCTTCCAAGGAGGAATCATTTTGACATTTAGCAATATAGTGTTGATCTGTTTTCTTAAGGTTAGAATTTTACGAGTTCTTATGGGCATTATTTCTATTACATATAATAAACAGACTTTAGTTGAGACTCCAGTCTTGTGAAAACTGCCTCATGAGGAAGTTTATTGTGCCATCCAGTTAACTTTATACTGCGTTATACTTTTTGACAGCATACTGTATGTCATCCAGTTATTCACTTCCTTGCATAGTTTAATATACAGTATTTAAGGTCTGTGTTGGATTTAATATTGAACTGTTAATTTTGAATGCACCTCTGTATTGTCTTACATGTATTTTTAGATCTAAATAAATATGTGGGGTAGCCTTCCTATTTTACCATGCATGCAAATTAAATGTGAATCTGTTATTTTTGGTTTTGGATATAACTACATATTGAAATATTGACTTTTATATAATGTGATTATAATTCTGTTTCACTCAATTTACATAATCCTACAAAATATGTGGAGCTTGTTAGGAAACTGTTGCTGCTATCACACACCTACATTGCTCACTTTTTTACTGGTAAAATTTTTTAAAAATACTTTAAAATAAAGCTGACTTTAATTTGGTCTAAAGTTTTGTTGTGTGCAACAAGCAATAAGTGTAACCACTGGAATTTTCCTTCACACGGACTGACTCTTTCATCCAAAGCCTCCAGCCCATTTCCCTTTCATAAGCTGAACTCTTGACCCCAGTTTGTGGCAGACTGTGCAGGACAGTAGGAGTCAGTCGTGGGAGAGATGAGTCCTGTTTTATCTACTTCATGAAAAAGAGAAGGCATCAAGCCAGCTGGCCCCTCACAACCTCTTGAGTGCTGTCACCAGTGAGTCACACACACCTGCAAACTCACACCAAACAATGGTGCAGACCATCTGTCTGATATACAACAGGTAAGACTGATTGGCCACTGGTTGTTATGCAGTTTTTTTCTTGTGTGTGTATGTGTGTGTGTGTTTAGTTACAGTATCGTTATTTCTCCCATAAACACAGTAACAAATATTCGGTATTCGAGATTCATTAAAGGACACCCTCACTGATTTTGAATTTGCTTCTTTTCATTCTAGTTTGGGTTTCACATGTAAATACATGCCAATAAACTTCCCTTTGCATTCCATAAATTAATATATTTCTCTAGTTCTAGCTGAAAAACGCCTCCAGATAACATCACTTCAGATCAGATTATGTTATCTTGTTGCTCACACTATGAAGTTTATAATCATGGTGAACCCGCTTTTCCAGAACTCCTCCAGATGATATAATCTGAACTCTTAATGATGATAAGTGATGTCCTCACGAGGAGTTTTTCAATTGGAAGGGAAGTCAGAAGTTTAAAAGCATTAATGTACATTTAAACCGTAAATTAAAGACATAGAAAGCAAGTTCAAAATTGGTGAACTTGCCCGTTAAGTAAATACTCACTGATGAGGGAAAATGTGGACATTTGTCTGGAATTGCCCTGTGGCCCGAGGTCAGCCATTGGTTAACAAGCTAACTGTACATTTATGTAAAGAAAAGAAATACAAACGTCACCTATTCAACATCATGTAGATCACTTAAGACAAAGAATATACTGGTATTATTGTTTTTGTAGCCTGCTTTTTTGCATTACTGTTTACGTGAATGGTTGAAATGTTACCTCATTAAACGTCTGCAATCTTGTGATGACGATTGTGACGATTACCTCTCCCTTTTTCACCAGTAGACTCTTTTTGTGTTTTTACCTAGCTGTGGGCAGAGGGGGTACAATCTTGTTTACCTTTTACTCCAAATGTAAAAAATGGAGACTTTAAACCAAGTTTTGCAGGAATAAATGCACCTGCTGTTCTTGCAAGCCAACATCCATACAAGAAAGTTTACCTTTATAATTGATTTCTTGCTCTCTGTACTAATCAATAGAATCTGCTTCTTCAGTGTTTGAGTAACAGCTAATCTACATGGTTACCATCCTCCATTGCATATTTTTGAGAATCATAAACCATTAATCCTTTTCTATTATTTTTTGCTAACACTCTGCATGCATTATTCCTTTAACCCTCATGGTGGCACTCTCCTCTGACTGTACCGGCACAGTACACACATATACACACTGAGTTAGTGTGATCCCTTTTACTTTTGATGAGTCAAGCCAGCAGTCACTCTCCACAGGGGAAATGTCTGATAGGATCGAGTGTGCCGGCCAATGAGGTTCTGTATTCAGGAAGACGAGGACAGGGAGGAAAAGTTTACCCAAATTCTGTGATCTGACATAAGGCCACCAGCATAATCCATGGTCTATTTGATGTGATGTAACTGAGTGGTCCCCACTCCACAGCCTAATTTTGTCAATCCGTTTCTACAATGGGGAGAATAGGGAGTGGATTGAGTTTCTGTCAGCTGGAAGGTGATCCTTGAGTATTTCAGGAGCAGCCGAGCCAGGGTCTCTGTCTATGTCACCCTCAGGGCCAGTGGGAGTGATGATGTTTCTCTGAAGTCTCAAATCCCACATTAACCACTTCTGCTACTCTACTGAAGAGAAACAAATGTAATTTTTAAGCAACTAGGCTTAGATTACACTGTGTGTTTACTGTAATATTTCAGTACTCACTAAAACAACACTGTAGACACAGTAATGGAATTGTCTTTTAACTTCTAGACTAACAAGTTTAAATATGTGTGAATCTAATTTTTAAATGGGATTTGAGTTAATGGTTGTCCACTGTGGTGACAACTTGTCCTGGTAGGAAAATATTTCTACTGTATATGAAACAATCAGAACATAATTTTGAAGCAGCTTTTTCTTTAAAGATTCATAATCTGCAGATTGATGAAACCTTCTGACTCTGCTGATCCCCTGACCAGCTTGACTTGGTAGATTTGGCTTTCCTTGAAATATTTCTACAACAATCGCATGGCTCGCCAGTTAATTTTGTTCAGCCATGGTGCTTAAATATTGGACCCTATTGTCTTGATCGATCACAAAGTTTTACTCCATCACCAGCTTATTGAAATAATAGCTTTTGCTATTGCTAATATTTGCAGTGCTTTTTGAATAGATTCCCAGATATTGCGTAATATTAGCACTAATTTGTAGTATGTTACTGTGTACAAAATGCAAACTTTTGCATTACTTTTTTAACTATTATAACTTTTACACACTTATTCACCATTTTTAGTACTTCTGATGATGAAGGAACATTAGACGAACTAAATATACATTAATGCTGATGATTTTAAGGAGATAGGCACATGCAATTCATTTTAACTCTTTTTTATTTGTCCACTGTTTACTCTCCTGTTTACTCTCCTGTTAACTCTAGTTCAACATCCATTCCTAATTCATTATATTAGGGAAAATATGGCTGAAAAATTTGAAAAAGATTATAGAATAGAATTTGTTTTTCAGGCTAAGCATTAAACTTTAAAGTTCTAACTCAGTGTTACCGAACATCAGAGGTGTTATCTTGTTGACGTTGAGCCAGGTAATGTTAGGGCTAGGTAAATGCTACTTTAAAGGTGCTATGTAACAGATATTTATATAATTGGCATAATTTTAGCAGTTATAAAATGTAGTGTCAGTCAAGTAAAACCTGATTTTCATGCTATCTGGATTGAATCATGTTTTGCAGTGAGTGCAGTAGTGTTAGTAATTATACTTCCATAATGCTACCAAATCTGTTCCTTTTTCACCGCCCTTTTGCTGTTATAGAAGGATGCTGTGGAGTTGTGTTTTGGCACTGAAGCGTTAATCCAAATTGGAGCAGCATGGTAACTTGGAGAGTTCCATCGTGCTACACTGTCATTGTGTTCTTAAAATTCTATTTCTGAGTTAAGGTTTTTACAAAAACTATCACCTGTTGATATTATATAGCCCCGTCAGTGTTCAGAGTTTCCAGGTGCAGCTTTAAAAGCATCTTTTCAGAAGATGTCAGAAAGCCAAGCCTACATTTTGAGTTAGGTGGAAATCCATACGTACTGTTCTAATGCGATAATTTTCCATTAGCTTGTTGAACCATAAATTATTCTTTGCATATGGGACGATCTTTAAAATACCAAAAATCTCATACAGGGACTTTTCAATGTAGAAACAAAGAGGTCTTTATTTGATAGACTTGAAAATGAAAGTCATTTTCAGATGCAGTTAAACTGAGTGGCTCCAGATCGAGTGAGTCACTTATTCGTCGTCATGAATAAATCACACCCACTACTACTCTCTTCTACTCTGCACCACTGCCTTTTCAAAAACACTCCATCACACACACACATGCGCGATACCTACTGTATATTTTGCATCCTTTGACTTATAGATATACTCTGGCCAATGCTGAGAATGTATTTTCCAGGGTTTATATACATATATGATTTTGTTTTACTTTTAATGTTACTGTTTCTTTTAAGAAGGAGCTTCATCATCTTGTGCCTTTATCCTGCATAAAACACATTATACAAAAAAAGTGTCCCCTCTAAAATATATAGATAGTTGAGTAAATGCATAATCCCTTGCTCTCTCTGCTGCTCAAGAAGACATTTGTCACTTTCCATTTTTATAACCCCCCTCCTGCTCCCAGCTTAGCAGTAAAATGGAGTTCATGTCACCCTGCGTTTCCCTGAGGCCAACTGATGGCTACATCCACAGACCTAGACGTACGTACCAAACAAGACAAAGTGACTGCTGCTTTTATGCTACTTTGTTTATGTTGTGCTCTATGATCTTAGACATTATTGCCTTCTGTCTATCTGAAATCCCTCTTTTCCTTTACAAATGTTCCTCTTTCCCACCAATCTTATTTACATGAATTTATCACTCCTACCTTACTTTTTTGGCTTAATTCTTTCTTCATTCTTTCCCATTCCTGCCATAGATCTCAATCTTTCAAGCATATGCCTCACTCTAACTGTGGGCAAAAAACCTGTGAAATTCCCCACAGGGTGAGGCAACTTCACTTTGCTTCTACAGCGTAGGAAATGGACTTGTATCTGAGACATTGATTTTCTCTCAGTATTATGGGATAGAGATGGCAGTGAGGTGAAAGCTAAGAGCCTTGCGGTCGATACACATTCTCATCAAAACATCGGATGTTCCTCCATAGTCTGATTGGTTTCATTGCCCTGGCACGGGCGATAATTGCCATCAGGTGACTTTATTAATTGAGCGGTATCAAGCAACAAACGAATGATGACAGGGATTATTTTATTTCTATTAGGATTTACAGTATAATTTCAAATATGCTGTACGGGAAATCGCAGTTGAATTATTATCTCTAGCAGCCATAATAGCACTTTAATGGCCAGGGCAGTTAAGAAAGAATTACAATAAGATTAATATAAGTGACAGTAATTTTAGTAACGGTGGTAATAGCACACACATAGCTTTATAATAGATTCACTTAAAAAGATTGCTGCTTTGTTGTACAAAAACACATTTTGCTAGTTTAAGTAGTTTAGGTACATTGTGTCTCCATATTGTGACAGATTTGCTGAAATAAAGGCGATTAGTGGAATATTACTTTTTGTTGAAGAAATAATCAAAACATTCACAGTGATTATCCCACACAAAAAATGTTTAATATGAATGAGGAATTTTTATCCTAACTTATAAAGTTGCTTACAATCGCTTGTTTTACTTACTCTCATGCCATCATCAGTCTTGATAACATTGCTACCATCGGAGCAATGTTTCTTTGATATTTCATAATAAATCTTATTGATGGATAATTTCAAACACAGTAAACACAGCTGAAACAAGTTACATTAACACGTGTTCTGGTCAAGCAATTATTTGAATGTGACAGCTAATAATGTTATTATTATATAACACTAATACTGTATCTGTCAGTTATTCTTAAAGATACTTTTACAACCAATAGTTGACCATTCTCAGTTTCTACAATTAGTTTTTCTCATACTGAGGTGTACTATGATTATACTATGATTAACAGAATGGGTCAGGTTTTCAGCCAAGAGCACAAGTCTGCCTGTGTTTTCTGTAAAGTATACGCCTGTCTGGTTTGTGTGTGTCTGTTTGTGTCTGTATTTCGGTTCCTCGCACCTTCCCAGCAGAGAATCCCAACAGAGGAATGTAGCAAGGTACTGCAAAGAGAAAAGTCTTTCTCAGTCTTGGTCTCTATCTTTCTCTCTCTCACTCTCCCTGTCTTTCTCACACACACATTCATACACCTTTACTAACTTTTTGCCCACCTTGCAGCAGTTTTCCTCCTCCCACCACAATAGCTGGCACCAGCTCAGCTCCATCTCACAAAACCTTGAGTAAGCCGCAGAAAGAAGGTGCAAACTCATACTTAATGGATAGATAAGGCTTTTGGACAAGCTTCATGGACACATATATCTACCCATTTTTCTGCATTAGCAATCCAGCTTGAGATTTAGTGACTGCAGGCTAAGCAGAACAGAAAATACCGACAATATCAGAGTCATAGATAATGACTGCAGAGCATTAGGATGAGGGAAGAAATTTGCTCTGTGTTTTTCCTGGTGACTGGGGTGACCCTACTCTCTGGTTTTGGCTGCCTAGGTGAAGCGACACCTCCAAATGTGAGTGTCAGCACAGAGGAGCTGAAAAGGCCCAGGCCTCCTCATCTTATCTTTATCATGGTAGATGATCAGGGTTATGGAGACATTGGCTACCATGGTTCTGATATCCACACTCCTGTGCTGGACCAGCTGGCAGCAGAAGGGGTAAAACTGGAGAATTATTATGTCCAGCCTATTTGCTCACCCTCTCGCAGTCAACTCATGACAGGACGGTAAGTAATTTCCTTTCATAATTAATCAAATGGAGAATTATTAAGTTACTGCATCCATTCTCATATAATGTAACTATGGAAAAGCATCAAAAGGCTTGTTGTCTTTTGGTGACTTCTCTAAAGGTAAATTTAGTACTGGGAAACCTCTAATACTGTAGCTTTAAGGTCAGAAAATATTTACTGCTACTTTACATAACACCAGCAAAATTAGCTTCTATATTGTTGGTATGGTTAGATATTTAGAATAAATCCAGTTTTAATCCTAATTTACTGTGACAATGGCTATGAAAAAGGTTGTTCAAGGTGTATTGTTGGAAAAGGATGCCACGGACAACTGTCTCAAGTCTGTGAAGATCCTAAGTCATCATTAATCATATTTCTAGAACTGCTATTTGGAATCGGCGGAATTTGCTTGAAGTTCTTGAGGAGATGTGTCACCTCTCATTCTTCAGTTCTATCTAGTGTGAGTCCTGGGAATTAAATCAACAGACATAAATTCCTGGGACCCCTGACCAGTCAGCTGAAATTAATTTATTCTTTAAAGGGCAAATCCACAATAAAACACAATAACATAGCTAGGCAATATAATGTGTATTTCTGTCCATTTGTGTTGTGTAGGTTAATAACTGGCCAAAGATGTCGTATCATAACGCTGTCATATTTTCTGACATAGGTTTAGTGCAGTTTAAAGTGTTTTATTGCAAAGTCATTAAGTCATCAAAAAGGTGAAAGCAGAGATCCTTATCTCAAAATAATTTTTTGGTGTATCAGTGTCAGAGTATTAATGGGTGTAATCTACGTAAACATTTGTGTGTTATTATATCAAGGCACTGCTTCCTTCTCTTATACTGTCGTTGTCTTGCCAGGTACCAAATTCACACAGGACTCCAGCATTCAATCATTCGGCCGCGTCAACCACTCTGCCTTCCCCCAGACATTCCTACCTTACCAGAGCGCCTAGTTGAGGCTGGATATGCCACACACATGGTGGGTAAATGGCACCTGGGTTTCTGCAGGCCAAACTGCCTGCCCACAGCACGTGGCTTTCAGAGTTTCTTGGGCACTCTAACTGGCAGTGGAGACCATTTCTCCTATCAGAGCTGTGATGGGGCTGAAGCCTGTGGATTTGATCTGCATGAAGGAGACAGGCCTGCCTGGGAGATGGCCGGGAACTACTCCACTCTGCTGTACATAGAGAGGTGAGCATCTAAGTATAAATTTAAAAAAGTTACCGATATAGAGACAAAATTTAAAAATAATTTAAAAAACCTCCCAACGTCCCCTTTGTGTAATCAGAGTGAAGCGAATCCTGAGGAGCCATGACCCCCATAAACCACTCTTCCTCTATCTGTCACTTCAGGCTGCCCATACACCCTTGCAGGTACCAGATCATTTTCTGCACCACTATGATTCCCAGGACAATCGTCTCAGACGCCATTACGCAGCCATGCTAAGCTGCCTAGATGATGGAATTGGACAAGTAGTTGAGCAACTGAAGACTAGTGAGCTGTATGAAAACTCAGTATTGATCTACTCATCTGATAACGGTGGGCAGCCGCTCTCAGGAGGGAGCAACTGGCCACTGAGAGGTGGCAAAGGGACCTACTGGGAAGGGGGCATTAGGGGTGTGGGCTTTGTGCATTGTCCCTTCCTAAAAAGGAAAGGTGTAGTCAACAGAGCACTGATCCATGTTTCTGACTGGTATCCCACATTGCTCAGGCTGGGCAGGGCCCTGCAGTCCCACCAGGGCTTAGATGGTCACGATGTGTGGTCGACTATTAGTAAGGGTCGACCCTGTCCTCGCACTGAAATTCTTTTTAACATTGACCCAGTCTCCAGGAATCCTGGGGAACCATATGATAAGGCATTGGTACTCAATGGCTTTGGGATCTGGGACACAGCCATACGGGCTGCAATACGGGCTGGGGACTGGAAGCTACTGACAGGAAATGTGGGTGACGGGGACTGGATACCACCACAAGCTCTTCCTGGTGGTCGAGAACAATGGCAGAAACTAGAGAAGAGACGAAATGAGATGGGAAAATCAGTTTGGCTTTTTAATGTCACAGCTGACCCTTATGAAAGGTCAGACCTGGCAGAAACCCGTCCAGAAGTAGTGAAACATCTACTGACCAGGTTGGCAGAGTACAACCAGACAGCTGTGATGGCTAAGAATCCACCAGATGATCCTATGGCTGACCCTGAGCTCCATGGAGGGGTGTGGAGTCCCTGGTTAGGCCTGGAGGAGGATAGTGTGAAGGATGAGGGCAGGAAAGAAAGGATGACAAAGATTAAGCCCTGCAAAGTATGCAAATTAAAAGCCCTCTTCAAGAAAGTGGGGTCACGCCTACAGAGAAACACTCTGTTCATCTAAGTGTAACAATAATTGTACAATGTAACAATGATTAGAAAAAAGGGTTCAGTGTGCTTCATACAAACTAGGTTGTTTAAAAGAAGAGAGCTTTAGAAGTTAAAATGCTATATAATTGCTTACCTACAGACATCTGTTCATGTGTGCAGTTGGGACATTTGTGGGATTTCTTGAATGCTGTAAAAATGAGTGGTCACATCTAATTCCAGAATTAACCATTTGTGTTGGTGTTTCATACAGTGTTTCGTGATCTGACAAGGACTTTATTTGAAGCACTCTGACACCTTAACCTGGAGTAAAGTGAAAATTTAAACAAAAAGATAGAGACAAGCTAAAATGCAGACCAGCATACAACCAGGTAGGTCAGAGCAACAAGACAGACTTACATTTAAACACTGAAGGTTGTTAGATAAACCGCAGATGGACAGACAAAGCAGACAGGGTTGTACGGCCGGCTGAGCAAGCTGACTCATTTACTGTCTTGAGGCCAAACTGCAGCAGGGAAACTTTGGGTCACATTGGACTGCATAGAGAGCAATGTGTATGTCATCTTGCATATATGCCTGTATTCATGAAGGGTTTGACTAATACACATAGAGTACATGTATGTGGAAGGAAAAAAGACATATTGAGGGTGACTCAATGTTCTAATCATCTGAGAGGACCCTTTACGGATGACACAAAGACACCCACAGCAATTTTTGTCAAATGTCACCTTGTTCTTTTGTTCTTTGGGGTATACAGATGCACATCCGCTCTTACTGCAGCACACTCCTTTGCTTTTGCAAGACCTATGACCTTCACACAATGTCCAGTCCCTGCAGCAATGACAAACTATCAAAAGCTCAACAGCTATTACTGTCAGTTATTCTGGAATTATAAGTGTTGTTTAACATATGTATTGAGTAATAAAATGCTGGGGAAAAGATTTAAAATATCTAAATAAAACCACAAATGCACAAATCTTGTGACTACATAGAATCTCTGGAGAAATTCATGGACAAAACTTGTTGGGGAGATTTCATGGCAAGAATTACATGTAATTTGGTACCGAATGTCATTTTAGAGAATGGGAAAATCTGAAAGGACAAAAAAAAAGTTACAAAGGGATAATAAAGAATACTTATATTTTACTTTGATTTTAATGTTTTTCCCTATAATTAGCAACACATTGCATTGCATTACTTAATTACATTAATCAAATGCAAGTTATTGAAATCTCACCCCAGTCTGATGCTGCCATCACCATGCTTTACTGTAGGGAGGGTATTGTGGCCTGATTTCCTCCAGACATGACACTTGGCTTTCAGGCCAAAGAGCTCAATCTTTGTTTTCAATCAGACCAGAGAATTTCGTTTCTCATGGTCTGAGAGTCTTTCAGGCACACAGTGATGTGCCTTTTGCCGGCCACTCTTACATACAGATCGGTGGAGTGCTGCAGAGATGGTTTTTATTCTGGAAATTTCTTCTATTTCCATAGAGAAATGCTGGAGCTCTTTCAGAGTGAACATCCGGTTCTTGGTTATCTCCTGGACTCCTTTCAAGGTTGTGAAAACATCTCAAAGATGATCAGTAGAAACAAGATGCAAAAGAGCTCAATTTTGAATATGTATTGCAGGATATATGAAGCCCATCAGTTTTGGGACAAAACCATCAATAATGGATTCTGCTAAATCCTGGATTATTTTCAGTGATCACATTTTTAAAGTGATCTCTTATGCCATATATGTCACTTGGCAGAACCTAAAATAAACTTGTCGTTAAATTTATCCCAAGATTGTTGTTATAGCTAATAAAGTTTACTCAAATTTGAATGGGAATTTACCCCTTATACACACAAGAAAGTCTGTTTACAGGACGTTGGCCTTACTACTGCATATGTGGAAAAGATTATATAAGGCAACTGTGGCTCCAGAGGGAGCTGGGCAAAAATTAATCAAAAATGACTCAAGTAACATCACTTGAAGCAGCTCCAGTTGCCTCAAGATTATAAATTGAAAATGAAAACAATCTGATACTGCAGAGGTAGACAAATGTAGACATATCTCTGCTTGCAGACAGTGGCGTAAAGGCTACAATAGTCCCAACTAACGTAACAAATCTAAATCTCTTGACTAACATGTCTGTTGACTGTGGTTTTGGAAAAAAAGGTGAAACTGCTTGGTCTCATACAGCATGTACCATTCAGCTTCAGTGTTGTTAGGTGTGAATGTCTCAGTAATCCCACACACAGTAGCAACAGGGCTTTAGGTTTATGCACAGTGACCTGCTAATGAATATTCAAATGTCCTCCTCCACCTTTTTCCCTCTCTGGTCAACACTTGCTACTCCTCCCTCTCTGTCCCGCTCTCTCACCGTTTGTCCCTCAGCTCTATGCTCTTTTCCTCTGCAAAACCCCCTGTTGTCTTTGTTTCTAATTTAACTCCTCATCCTACTCGCTTCTTTGTGCTTGTTTGGAGGATCACGTTAAGCATTAGCCATGTTTTGTACACAGCTCTGCAGTGCACAGTAATTAAAAGAGTTGAGGAGAGAAGAGAGAGTTCTCCAGGGGCTACGGGGGACTATCACATCTGAAGTGTAGATTACATTATAATGTCTTGTTTGGTGAGAAAGCATCACTGGATATATAACACATACCAACATACATAACATAAGTAATCTAATGCTAAACCAGTTGAGTTTCTCCTTATTCTAGATACAATTTATTAGCTGGAAAATCATATAGGTTAGGACTGGAGATATTCTAAGTTATGTTAATAAATTCCACTAAAGGACTGAACTTAACAAAGGTAAAGGGCTTTATTTGTCATTATACATACACGGTCTATAACGAAATCTGTCAGATGGAGGGTTAGTCCTGAGCTACTGCGCACGCCGCTACAATGGGTCTACCTTACCTGGTCTCTAACACATGTTTTTAGCGGTAGGGGAAACCCGAGCAAACCTACGCAAACACGGGGAGATGATGCAAACTCCATACAAAAAGGCCCTGGGATTAAACCCAGGATCTTCTTGCTGAAAGGCAAGAGTGCTAACCACTCTGCCACTGTGCTGCCCAAAGCGTTACTTTGTCTCTCAATTTAAACTTCCCCCCAAGTTAAACTTCATCATAGTTTTCCTTTTTACCTTCTCTTATTTTATATTGTATCCTAGATCAATGAAAACTTCTAAAATATTATAGTTATAATCGGTATTTCAAGTTTGATTCTACCATTGCTGCTGGTAAAGTACAAATATTAACAATAAATGGCATCTGGGTTCAGCTCCTGCCCCCTGCAATTGTTCTGTGGTTTAAAAAAATGATAACTAGTTACTTTTGTGTTTCCAGTTTCCTTATTACTGAACTAACCTGTTTTCACAGTATCTTTCATTATTATTGTTTATTTTACGTATTCACTGTTTGCATACATTTATGTGGATAACACTTGTACACATGAGGTACAAGCCAAAGTCAAAAAAGGAATAATTGTTTAAAAACAAGAATGTGTTGATATACAGTACTTCTTGACTTAAGTATAGTACATAATACAAGATCACCTATACCGTGTTAATACTTGTAGAACCACCTTTTGCTTGATTAACAGCCTTTAGACTGTTTGGATACTTCTCTTTTTTAGAGAAATCTTCAGTAAAAGTGGACTTCTCTCTTTAGGTCATTGTAAAGATTTTCCATAGTATTCAAGTCTGGTTCATTGATCTTTTACCTCCTTCAACCACTGTATGGTGGATTAGGCTCTGTGATTTGGGTCATTGTCAAGTTAAACAGTGAACCTTCTTACTATCTTTGGCTTTCTGTCAGAGGCCAGCAGGTTTTCCTTCTACCCTGACATATCCCTGAGTTCCTGCAGAAGAAAAGCTAATAACAGCATAACAGGATGCTTCCACCTCCATGCTCTACTTAAGTTATGGTGGTGATTGTATTGTTGTTATATCATCAGACCATAGAAACTTCTTCCACTTGACTTCAGATTTTACCCAGTGTTAGTACAAACTCTAGCTGGGATGTAATTTTTATTTTATTTTATTTTATTTTATTCTCTTTGCCACTCTCTCATAAAACTTCAGCTCCTGAAGCACATGCAGCATGTAGCCTATGTCCAGTCTCTCCCACCCCTGTGCTGAAGCCTGTAAAGCCTTCAAAGGAGTTGATTGGAGTGTTCTTTTGTCTATATAGTGTAGTTTTTAACTAAGATTCTGATTCACCAGTAACTAAACTTTGGTCTAGTATAACATCAATACAATTGAGTATTGTAGAGTATGGAGGTGGAAGCATTCTGTTATGAGGTAACTAAACCTTCCAGGTACAGGTGTATTTATACTAAAATCCTTAACTGACCAGTGATCTGCATTTAACTTATTGTGGGACTATGGAAAACTGTTGGCTGCATCAGCGATGATTTAGATGAGTTATGTTATGGGAGTGAA
Organism: Channa argus; assembly: GCF_033026475.1. Classification (NCBI taxonomy): domain Eukaryota; kingdom Metazoa; phylum Chordata; class Actinopteri; order Anabantiformes; family Channidae; genus Channa; species Channa argus. Next base: position 34,234,798 of record NC_090197.1, read on the forward strand.
TCTTAATGCAATCACTTAATTTCACTTTTATACAGATTACTTTGCAGAGATCTGTTTTTACTTTAACATGAGTCCCCCTTTTTTAAAGTTATGTCAAAAAAAAAAAGTTAAATCGACCATGATGCACTGTTGTAATACAACAAAAGGTCAAAACTTTTATTTATTGTATTATTTCTGAGATCGTAGTCCATGCAATATTTTTGCTCAGTGTAAGATGGCTTATAGGATCTACATTTCTTAGCTAAAGTCTGTTTTTGACAGCCTTTTACAGTTTTTCTGACAGAATTTATTTGCAAATTTTGAAAGAAAGTATAAAGTTTTAATGTAAATGTAATGACAAAATACCTGTCAAACTAATCACATGCTCTTCAGCTTCAGTTCTTTTCCATAGTTGCTATTTCTCCGCTGCAGTTCATCAGGATAACACCTTGTAGGAAAAATCACAGTGGGTTTTTTTAATTAAAGTTTAAGAAAAGCCTCAAAGAGCCGCTGCCATGGCTGTACACTCCTGGAGGAATTCCATCATAATAGGCACTGGACAGCTGTAGGCTTTCTATTCTAAATGAATATTCATTTCCATAGAGTCCATGAAGCTGAAAGAGCTTTGGTTTCCTCCGGTATCTTTGTCCATGCAGAGAACCCCCACCCCCCACCACCACCATGAGACTGCTTTGGGTTAACTTTAGAACTGTTGCTCAGAGACTTTCAGAGTCAAATACATGTGGGAAACTGGTGAAGACAATCATTAGATGCCCACACATCTGATTCTGAGTGTACTGTGATGGCCCGCAGAAATAAGGCACCGTCAGATGATATAAATCACGGAGGAGGTGTCTCACACGCACACAAACACACAATGCTATCCAGTGTGTGGGAGGTAGCTGTCATATTCACTGTTGAATAATTAGTTGAAGGTAGGGCTAACTTCAAAAGATTCTCTGGTAAAGTCGTGAAGCTAAACACAACAGCCTTTTGATGCTGTTTTAAATAGAACTTTTTAATGCAGCCCATTTTTGATTCAGTAAGGCGGAGTGGTATCAACAACTCAATTGGGACACGTTTTCTAGTTTCCTGCAACATAAACCCCAGACCAGTGAGCACTGGAATAGCCCTGATGTACAATTAAATACTTACTTGCGGCAATGTGACAATTTAGTAATTGTCAAAGATAATGTATCCACTCTAATGTATTATAGATGACAGACTGTTCCCAAGGAAACTGTTTAGGGTAAAACTTAAAAAAAAAATGACTGAATGGCATCCTACAAGCGGTTTCAGTGCAGTGCAGCAGCAGCAGATAGAAGCGGTTTACCCCTGGGTTTTGTGTGAAAAACGCACACCTACAAACCTTAAAAAGTGTTATGAGATGTTATGGTCAGTAAGGGAGGAGAGGCTCTTCAAACATACATAGAGCAGCCAGGGGCCAAGTCGAAAACATTCTTGTCAAATGAGTCACTCCACTTTGGCCTCCAAGGCTCCACAACACCAGTGTGTCATCACTACGAGGAGGTTTGGCTTTCAAAAGCCACACTTCATGCACATCGAACAAATTTAAAAACAGGATCGTGTGTCACGATATGTACAGTTCTGCAACAGTGTGATGTGAGGCTATAATATTAGAATCCTGACAAACAGTACTTAATCTATAGCTCATAAGCCATCTTTTCCCACAGTCATTTGTTGCGTGTTTTTGCATGTTCTCAGGCGTTTTATTGCCTCCCACTCCCATTCTTGTCAACCTGCCTGTACCTGTTGCTTGTAACCTGTTTGTATCTTTAACCCCACCTACCTGCGTGTAAGCCTTTGTAATCAACTTATTTTGTAATCAAGCCACCTCATTGCATCTGCTCGCCTGCATTCCTGTGTATGGGTTCTCCCTGCAGCAAAAAAGCTCTGTCACTGAGTTAAATTATAGTCCCCAGGGTTAGGCAAGAAATACTTTTGTAAAACTCTTTATTATAATTTATTACTGTGTATCTGAAGATATAACGTGTAACATTTACAGTATTATAATGATGACTTTGAGGTACATTTGTGATACCAGGTCATAGAAATTAAACTTTACTGAACTCTGATACGTTCAAGAAAAGTCTGTACTGTTTACTTCAAAAGGACAGTAAAAGAAAAGTACCTAATTACTTACCACAAGTGATAAAATGTCATTGTTTATGTGGCTATAGACTTTATCCTCTGTCACTGTTTCAGGATTTATTTTTTTAATGTAAATAATTCAGTCATGTGGCGTACCAGGAACTGTCCAAACAGGAAGACTGTTTCTTACAGTGGTAAGAAAGAATGCAGTGGTTTCTTACTAATGAGAGACACCTTACCAAAATTAGCCAAACATTTACTTTGACAGAAGGAAAATATGTAAAATGACTATCTTAGTTAAAAATTTCTCACTTTACTTTTTCTTTTCTGACTCTGCAAAGTTTTCAAATGCTCAAGTATTTGGCTGAAGTCCCACCAACATGCTTATTTCTAAAGCGTTCATATGGACATCAACAAGTGTTTATGTCTCATAATTAGATAATTATCTAGTAATTAGATAATGAGATAATTAAGGACCCTTTAGGTGTCTGTCTGACAGAGTGAGTGGTGGACATTTGTGTACCATGTCCAAGCTTCGGTCTTCTAGTCTTAATCAACATGTGACAATGACCCTTTACATTTTCAGAGTCTGTACTATAAGTCTGTTTTTTGTTTTTCCAAGGATCTCTCTCATAGGGATTGCTATGTTTCAGTCTGGCTTGCTTTTACTGCCAATGTGTAAATAGTTCTTGCAACCTGAATCCCCTTTCTGATTGCATGTTTTCAGCAGCTTTCCATGGCATTTTTGTTGTTTCATACTTTACAATTGTTAAATGACCACTGCTTCTTAGTTATGGACAACATGAACACTTCTAGTTAAATTCATCCAATATATGTAACCTCTTATCCTGTTCATGGTCGCACGGGGCTGGAATGTCTCCCAGCTGTCTTTGGATGTGAGGCAGGGTACACACTGGATAGGGCCAACACAGAAAGACACACACAGACAGACAACCATAAACACTCACATTTACACCTACAGGCAATTTAGAGTCACCAGTGATCCTATCATGCATGTCTTTGGTCTGTGGGAGGACTGTAGGAGTTCCTGTGACACACCAAAGCAAGCATGGGGAGAAGATGTAAACTCCACATAGAAAGGCTGCAGCCGGCCAAACCAGGAACCTTCCACTTGCGAAGTGCCAGCGCTGCTCTGAGTTCCAATTGTCAACAATTCTGTTGTTGCTTGGAGTGTTCTTTTGTCTTCATGGTGTAGCTGTTAGCCAATAAACTGGTTTACCAGTAACTGGACCTTCCAGATAATCAAATCATTCTTGATTTGCTATTGCAGGTAAAAACTGCATATTGTTATAAAATGTATTTTAAAGCCTTTTGTTACACAAGATGAAGGTCGAAGTGCTGTTTTAAACCCTTCTACAAAGTGAGAGTAATTAAAGTCTGGTGAAGCAATAATTAATCCACTTTTTTTTTAATTTGTCTTAAGTAATCGAGGTTAAAAATAATGAGCCAAAAGACTATTGTAAATCAGTCTAAAAATTGTTATAATACCATATAAATAGTGGTTCATTTTAATTCTTCACAAGCTCCTGCACTGTTACCACCCATCCTCAGCCTGCCACTACACCGCCTGTCCATGACTCTTCTGAAAGGCACATCACAGAGAAACACAGCAATTCAGCAATTAATACAACGATACCTCTGCACCCGCACTAATTAGGCTTTCATATCAGAGTGGTTCCCTGTAGTTAAGGCAGAGAGTGGTCGCACCTCTGCTGTGCTTCACTGCAAACACTCATTAATCGCCAGGAAATGCTTTCTGAACACTGTTCTCTATATTCATTTAGTTCAGGGCAAAGCGGACAGAAAAACAAGAGATGAACTTGTTTGCATCTACACATGGAAAATAAATAGTTTTTGGCACACAGCTAGAACCATCATTCTAGGATTAAAACATTTATTTCTAGGCATTATTTGTTTTATGAAGATAATGTTTATTGAACTTTTTGTACTGCTGTCCACGTCATCTGTAAGCGATGCTGGTGAAAGGAGACAGGGCTTAGATAGAAAGAGCAGCAAGGTCAGGTACTTTAATGGGCAGGAGCACAATGGCCGCATAGAGACATGAATGATTTGGCAAACAATGGAGGGCGTGTAGCTTTCTATTTATAGTAGAGGGATAATGACTGAACTGTTAAGAGCTGTGCAAAAAATTGGCAAGTCATCAGGTAATTGGCAAGTGAGGTGTAACTATGTAAATGGTTTGGTATTTTCCAAATGATTGGGGGCTGCTGTTGTTCATTTAGGTAAAGCAGTCCATGGGACACAGGGTCAGTGATTCAATCCCAGCTCTTGGCTACGTGTCGGTTACGTGAGCACCTTGCATGGCAGCCATTGGTGTGTAATTAATTTACCAAATGAATCTAATTAAAAGACATTACAAAGACATACTATATAGCACGGTATGGGGGACAGGTCTTACTAAACACTTACTAAAAACTACTAACCTCTTACTGCTGAACAGAAGATATGAGTTATTAACAATGTTGCTACACTTTGAATTGCCTTCCGGTATTGCAGTGTGCTCAAAGCATGGATCTTTTCCACCGGCAGCATCATGGTTTGCAAGTTCGGAGACAGTCCAGTGGGTCTGTGGTCTGTTTTGCACATATGGCAGCTTGAGTCTTTTTCTGAGGATTGTTGGGGCTGTGCAACCAGAAAGGAATGCCTGCAGACACTACTCAGGGCTGAATACTGGAGATTTTCTCAGAGCTTGTTAATATTTTCTTAAAAAGACACCAGCAGTGAACATCACTCAAGGTCAGGACAGTAAAAGGCACTGTGTTCTTTGTAGTGAAGATGCAAATACAATATTATCAGAATGAAACAGGTACTACTGTATATCAACAAAGAAACTGAAAAAACTAAATTGTGTTTTTGTTGGTTGGTTACCTAAAAAGGAGTAATTAGCCAGTACACTAACATAGTCTACATGTGATGCTTGGGATTTTTTAAATATAAAATAATAAGGGGGGAAGCTTTGAAACTCTCACAAATTTTAAAATTGTTAAAAAGGTAAAAAGACTGAATCTCCCACAAAGTTCTTTCAATATTGAAAAAAACTCTAATCCAATTGAATCCGAGGCTTTCGTGTATTATCCGTTATTGTATTTCAAACTGAATGTACTGAAGCAAAGAGCCTGAAGACAAATATTCATAACTGACCTTCATGACATACCCATGAAAGCCTAACAATTCTTTACAGTGCAACCGACCATTAAGTAACACATGTATATAATTGCCTGTCTCCTACACAATGATGGTCCTACTTAAAATCTCTGAAACTACATATGAGCTGGATCGATGCCCTGGAAGCACTTAACAGATCACTACAGATGTGTCGTTTTTTTTTTTCCAGCGAGCAACATAAACACATACACAAACACACATACACATGCGGTAGGACGACTTTCAATAAATACCTTGAAAGTTCTGATACCACAATTTAGAGTAACACAAAGAGTAATGATTGAATGTTATGAATGTGGAGAGGTGAAAACTAATGAAAACACTGTGAATGTTGAGATGACAACAAGGATAATAATGATGATGATGATGATGATGATGATGGTAATTGTGGTATGAACAGCAAGTATGTCAAGTATGTTTTACATCAACCAGGGAAGTTTCTGTCTCTTTGTTGTTTGTCTGTTAGCAGGTTAAGTCAAAAGGCTTCCATCACCATTTACATGACAGGATACATTTTTCAAACCTTTTAACATGTCTAGGAAGATGTTTGCGTTCCACTGCCTCTAACAGCTAATGGTGAATGCTAATGTGCCTTTATCTCTCTCATCTCGTCCCTTGCTTTCGCAGAATTGAATCCAATCTTTCAATGTAACACTTTGTATCGACTTTAATTTTGAGCTTCTTTCTCAAATCAAACCGCTTTTGTTTTACTTTCTAAAACGCCGGTCTTCATAAAGGAGATATGCATCTAAATAATTTTCAGCTATGCATGGAAACAAATACATATAATTTCTTCTATTTTTAAAAAGATTTTTGTAGCTGTAAATTATTTAGTAAATGCTTTATAGTAGGGAGAAAATTATAGCAGGTGTATAATAAAAATCTAATTAGTGTAGCAGGGGATCTTGAGGGATTTTGTGCAAACAAACACATGATGGCACGCTGCTTTGTGTCAATATTAAAATATTGCGGCATCACATCTCGGTCCACGAGCTGAAGATGCTGCTCTGACCAGCAGTTCTGATGTCAGCTTTACCTTTGTGTGTGTGAACTGAAGATGGAAGGAAGAGACACGGTGAAACTCAAGCGGGATCCGTAGCTCCTGGGACACTAGAAAAGATCTCGCGCGGCTTGCATCCCACCTCCAGCACTACTGCCAGAGAAGAAAAGGTCGACTGAGGTCTTACTCTGCCCATATTCTGATGAAAACAAATTAAATAAAATAAAAATAAAAATAAATTACAAAACACAATGTTTAAAGGCAGAATTTCTTTACCCTTGGAAACGCACACACACACACACACACACACACACACACACACACACACACACACACACACACACACACACACACACAAGTAATGTAATTAGTAACAGTGTGGCCTGTGTTCAGGTTTGCAAAAATGTCTACAACACAAACAATGCAGAGTATATATCTGATACACGAATAGCAGCACACACACTTTCAACTAAAGTTTTTAATGTTAAACTTTTACTGTAGTGCATCTACCTCCACTCGTCTGTGTTTTGTTCTTCCCACCCAAACATAGTGGCACATCTTCTCAACAAAGGATCTCTGTTACTACAGCTAGCCCCCCCTCCTCCCCCCTCTCTCCTCCCCTCACCCTCCCCCTTTCTGAGCTCGAGCCTCTCTCTTCCCTCTCGCTGCCTTCACGAGTTCTCCTCCCGAAACCCACGCGAAGGCGGCCGCTGAAGCGCGAGGCGATTCCCCCCTTTTCCCGTTCACTTCAGTCAACATGGCTACGGTTGTAACCTCGACCAGATTCACAGACGAATACCAGCTGTACGAGGAGCTCGGAAAGTAAGCGACCGACACCACCGCTGCTGTTGCATTTATTGTGTGTTTGTGTATGTGTGTGTGTGTGTGTGTGTGTGTGTATGTGCGCGCACGTTTTTCTCTTCTGCTGTTGCTGCCATTGCATTTTGCGCGTTTACTTCAGTGTTGACAAGGGTGGAGAGGGCTGTCAAAACAAACAAACAAACAAACAACAAAAACAAAAAACAGGGAAGGGTCGGAGAAGACCCTGAAGACAGGTTCATGTTGTCTCCACACTGGCTCGCGTTTAATCCTGAATGGGGATTTAAAGGTGTATCGCAACACTGTAGCTCCCTTCGTAGCACGAAAGATGGGAAGCATCCGCTTTTGGGAGCAACTTGTTTGTCAATTTTTCCGCAGGTAGCAGGCGTCGAAAAACTCGTTTGCGTTACCCGTTTGCCTTGTGGCATCTCGGGGCTGCCGTTCAGTCATGCAGCGGTGTGTTTTTGTGCATTACTAAGCCCACTGCAGTGCCACTGTATCTGTCAAGCCAGTGAGCACATTGATACACAGAGAAACACACACAGTTGCACAATTTGGCTGCGCGTGCTCCGCTGTATCCAGCATGAAGGGACGCACAGCTTAAGGTGCGTATTTAGGCTACAAGGCCAGTTTGTAACATCTATCCAGAGCGGCTCCACCTACCAACACAGAGAACTTTAAAGGAGGCGTCTGTGTAAAATCGCAGCCAGCCTGACAAGACACAGTTAATGTTAATTCCACCTCTCTGTGGCTTCTCCTGCGCCCCTGCTCACGTTTCTTCCTGTCAGCTAATGACTGAGTCCTTCACAATGAAACTAGCTCTGTCCCGTAGCCAGGACCCGTTCTCACATCTCATACACAGAATATCAGGCTGTTTTAATTATGCATGTGACTTGCTTTTGCCTCTCCTTAGGTTTAAGTGGTTCATGCATGCTCCATCATTTTTGTCTGTGACACACACACACACACAAATGTAATGGAGACTTTTGTCAGCCTGTGTTTAAAGTCGTTTAACTGATCCATCATCTGATTTATTGATTTCTTATGCTCCAGGGGTGCCTTCTCGGTCGTGCGCCGATGCATCAAGAAGTCCACAGGCCAGGAGTATGCTGCTAAAATTATTAACACAAAAAAGCTCTCAGCCAGAGGTAAGTGCAGCAGATGTGTGGCTCAGCATTACAGTGAAGGAGCAACACGAATTTATGCAAACTGAAAGCTGTCAACAGTAGGCTGCTGTCCACGCTGTTGTAACTGCTCAGCTGCAAGCCTGGTAGTTTACTTCCCTAAGAGCAGTGAGCCAGGCGCTCTGTGCCATCGTTGTCAGCGCAGATTCCTAAAAAACTGGAGGCCACTTGGCAGAGCTGTGCTGCCGCGGTTTTAAGTTTTTTACTGAGGTTCAGTGGGCTTTGGCAGTTGTCTGCAACCATTTTTGGTTTGTTATGGTTACGGTTAGTCTCTCGCAAAGTATTGGATGTGCACCAGCTCGACCTTTTAGCTGAAAATACCCTAAAGTCTTACATCAGTTCCTAAGATGAGATAAAGGATAAATTGAGTTAAGGCAATGACCTGGGTCTTATTTCAGTAGATTTGGCCACGGTTCGTACTAGCTATGATTACACTGTATTCCCACAGTTAGTTTAAATGTGTGAACACAGCAACATCGCTTAAAAGAGGTCAAACACAGCAAGACACAGGAGCAGTCAGGTGATTAGACAGGTTTTGAAAAACCCCTCAGATGCCTGACATGTTTTGCTGTATACGATTCAGCCTTTAAAACTAAGCCTCAATGTTTCCAAGTGAAACATCTTTGATAGCTGGAAGTATTAACAGTGAACCAGATGCCAGTAACCAAATGTCTCCTCGCTCATTTTGTGCAAACCAACACAAATATTAAGTTTTTATTCATATGAAAATGTGTCAAACGTGTAATATTAACATAGAGAAAATAACACTATTATTGCTTTAATTATTAGAATATATTGCAGTCAGATAGATAGGAGAGAATCTGATGATTCTACAAATACACAAAATGAAATCACATTTAAATCAGTCCAAATTAACATTTATCCAAGGCAGCAGTTGTCTTTCTGAAAGACACTTTGCTTTTTTTCTGTGATTCAAATGTATTGACAGTATAAGTGACATCATCTGGGGGTGGATTTTCCTGTGTGACAGAGGTTCATTAGGAACTAGATCAATCCCATTTAAAAAATAATCAAGTGCGAATTCGTTCAAACTAACATGTTATGAGATCAAATTAACGCAGATGCCACCCACATAGCCTTTCCTAAAATGCAACAACATTAATAGAGGGCGATGATGGAAGCAGTGCATGCTTACAGCCATACTCCTGTTTATTGTTCTTGTCCTGTCTGCTTTTTCTGCACATGTTCATTTTAATTTGCTGTAGTATGTGGTAATGAGAAGCTCACATTACAAGACGGTTTTGCTTTTCTCAGTTCGAGCGTAAGAACCAGGCTGACTCCTGAACCTGTTCGGTTCTGTTGCAAACATTTCAAGTTCTCTTACTTTTGTTTTTATCACACAAAAAAAAGAACTGGGTTTTCTAATCCGAATAAACCGTTTGATAAGGAAGCCGCTCATGAGTCCTGCACCATCAGCACTCTATCTGTTCACATGCACCACTTCAGCATGTCAAAATACCACCACCTGTGGTTCAGCGTTTGTGGCAGATTTGTTGTCGTTGTCATTAGTCTAGCTGTTACACGGCGTGTCTTAACACTTCTTCTGCCATGTAGCTGAATCCAAGCATTTATGTCTGTTGATTGTTTTAGTCATCACATGTGTTTGTGTTTGCACATTTATCCCATTTCTGTGCACAAGCGTGTGCTGCATGTTTTTTCCCAAGGAAGCATTAGTCCAGGCCACCAAAGGTTGAGTGATGATGTGAGCTGCAGATCAGGACCAGTTCTGGACTGATTGGGCTGCTTTCTTCCCAGAGAACGCAGGTCTCTTATTCATTGCTCTGTCTCTCCCCTGGTCTCTGTGCCTCTTTCTGTCTTTCTCTGTCCCTCCCAAACATGCCACCCATGTAAATTTCCTTCCTTTATATGCTGCTTGCTCCCATTACTCATCCTCTCCCTCTGTTTTTTTGTGTAAACAATAGATTGATTAAAGAAAGGATCTTGAAAACCATTCTGACGAGGCGACTTGATCTAGTGTGTGTGTGTGTGTGTGTGTGTGAGTGTGAGTGTGAGCGAGCGGCGGGCTGTCTTGGCTGTGGTCCGGAGCTAGTAACCCGGCAACAGCAGGGGTGAAACTCTTCATCCCATAGGCTGGTTGGCAGAGAGATCACTTTGCGTGTGTGTGTTTTTGAACGGCCACAATTCGCACATAGAAAACTGCTCTTTTCTCACAGTTGCACACACTAAAGTGTACGTATACAAGGCCTAACTCTATAGTTTCACATTGTGAAATAAACACACATTAGTCTCCTCTAGTGCGCATTGCCCCTAATCAGAGCTGAAATGCTCTGGCAGTGCCAATGTGTTTTTTTTTTTTTTACAAACACAAGAAGCATGTTCTCCCTGCCACAGCCCTCCCTTTCTAAAAACACACACTATGCTTACAGAACTGAAAGCAAGGGGAGAAATCTGACACAGAGACAGGCACTGTTGTGTTAAAGTTTTCTGGTTTATTACAATGATAATATAGTTTAGGTCATAGTTTCTTTAGGTCATGATACCAAACTACTCATAATTATCACTTGTGACTTGAGACTTGTAACTGTGGTAACATTGCTAAAAACTATTGAGAAAATGGAAGAAAGATCTTGTCAGATGAAGAAAGCAGCCCCTCAATACTACATATAACTTTGCATTCATACAGTTTTCTTAGTGTAGTTCAATGAGTCACAGAGCAAAGCATACAGCATGATAAAATCATTAAACTGTCAACCTCAGTTTGACTTGAGTCCAGTGTCTGACCAGCAGTTCAGTGGTGAGTGACTGAGCCATTTTTTGGCCTTGAGACGATTTCCTCTCATGTTGACTTTGACACATTTTACTACAAACACCCACAACAAACACTCCACTTGTGACTCGTGCGTGAGCATGTGAAAGATTTGTGAGGGTTGCAAATGTATTTGTGATTTGCAAAGGATGCTGCCTGCCACCATTTCTGATCTGTGTGTGAGCAGTGCTCACAAATATTTTTTGTGAAATGGGTCTTTATCAATCACTCTTAAGTGAATGCAAGTTGTGGTGAATGATTATGCTGAGATGAGTTTGACCTCAATTTATAGTTGCTTTATGCTTAATATAAAAAGTATATTAATTCCTCTGATCTACACAGACACTCCTGCTACTACATTTTAGCAGCAGCTGGAGGTTTCAGTGTTTTTAGGAAGTCTTTACACCTGTTTGTTAACAAATCCACACATGCTGTATGTTTAGGCTGATCTCTCTCCCTGATAGGGTTTGCAAACACCAAACTTAGTATTGGCTTTGGTGGTTTGATGTCTGGGGAAGTTTAGAGTATTGCTTGTACACTTGTACAAGGTGTGTGTGTGTGTGTGTGTGTGTGTGTGTGTTTGTGTGTGTGTTTTCTGGCTCAGGAATGCATGTTGGCTGGCGGTGAGGTCAGTGATTATGGCTGGGTAGGTTAGTATCACATGCATGCGCATAAGTCGCTCAAGTGCAGCTACTTGCAAATTCACACGTGGTCTGTTGCTTCTACTGACATTCACACAGACACACATCGTTAAAGACTGCAATGTATTTACTTATTCAAATTTGCATTTCTTTGGCTGAGAAACATATTTTCAATTTTTCATGTTTAAGAGTTAGGCCATCAAAAAGTAGCAAAATCCTCCCACTGGCAGCTCTAAACATTACCAGTAGACACAATTACACTTAAGTTTTATGAACAAGCTACACAATTCTACAAGTTCCCTCACAGTGACCACCAGCTATCTAAATGTGTAAACTTTCCTTCAGTCCTTTACTGATACTGTAAGCTGTAAATATGTATTTCACAAGATAAGAGGTGGGTGACTCTAGCATCAGTTTACAGAAGTAGATAATGACAATTGTTAGCATGTGGTAGCAGTGATGACCTGATAAAAATCATGGGAAGCAGAAGTCATCAGCCTGTGTTGCTTTTAGGTGGTAGTGAGATCCCACATGCTATTGTGCAGTCGGATAGCATAATATCCCTTCTGTTGCTTATGTGTGCAGCCATTAAATGTGTACTGTAGGCTTGAATATATTTTGTGCAATAAGATGCATTAAAGCATCAGAGGAAGTGTCAAATAATACAATCAAAAGAAATATAGGAGTTGTATATTTATTTGTCTTTTCTGGAAGATGGCTCATCTTGTAGCATAAAACTGTGCATATATGTATATAAGGAATTCAGCCTTTGCCCAGTCAGCTTACGTCTGCAGGTTTCTGCCTCTGGCACTCTCTGTCATCACCGACCTTCTGCTTTTGCTGCGATCGTTGATAATGATGCAGTCAATCTCTTTTGGCATGCGCCTATTGTGTTAATATGATTGCTCTTTAACATGTTCGCCTTTTATTGAAGTAAGTGAATAAGTCATTTTTATATGAAAGTTAGATCAGATCTAGGAACATTTTTGCATCACTTGTAATACATTGTAGATGCCACAGGTTTGTTGTAAATGCTGCAGCAGTGTAGTATGACACAAGTAGAGAAACATTGCTGTACTACACATATAATCTAAATTAACACTTTAACTTTAAGAGAAAATAAAAATGTTTAGTGAACCAGCAAACTGTAAAAGAACTGTATCAGACTTTCTTTTCAGATCTTGTCAATCCTGAAACAAAGACTGAAAACTGGTTTAAAAACCCTTATACATCCACCCTAATAATTGGACTCTCTTTAATTTGCATTCATTCCAACTGCATACCTGAATAAACAAATATTCAGCAAAGAGGTGAGAGTACTTACTTCCTGTCATGAATTTGTTTTTGCAGGCTGAATAAAATATGTTCCTACTAATGATAATCGATACGAGAATGTATGAGTTATTTTACTGTGAGACGTGTCTCATGGTCCTTGACGTCTCATGTGAAACATCACACATATTGCTAGGCTTGGAAATGTTTCTACACTGAGTAATATAGGGCTTAAATGCTGCGATGACAAAACAGGTATTTCAGCTTTGACAAGTAATGGAAACACCTGATTGGGGATGTGGCCAGCATGTGCAACACATTAACTGTTTAAAACCATAAAGAGTAGTGCAGCAGCAGTTAAAAGATAAAGCAGCTAGTTTTTTCAAATGTTTGTTTTAGTAGAGGTATGTTACAAAACGTATATGGAAAGCATTGAGTGACCCAGACACATTGAACAGCTCAGGCAGCACCACAGCGATTCACTTCTAAATGTTAGTAAGCATGGCTCGCTCCTCCGTCAGAGATTTTCAACGATTACTGTTTGATTAGTAAGTTTTCAGCACTCTTTATTATTGTACTTTGATAACTATTACAGCAATACTTGAAGCTCTGTAGATATTAGCAGAGCACATCGCAACAGAGCACGGAGAGGGAAGGTTAGATGTAGCAGAGTGAATTGGTTTTGAGTCTTATGCTAGTGGTAGCTTAAGTTGTAGCGTTGATGATATTAATGGACATGCAATGTCCATCTCAATGTTCCATCTCGTCCATCTCGGTGTTCATCTCAACAATTAGAGCTGGATGGACAGAGACAAAACACATTTTTTTTATCCACGTGTTAAAACAGGATAGTATGTTTTCCTACAGTAGGTAAAACATGTAAAACGCTTGCTACTGTACCTATTTAAAAAACTCTTTGTCAAATTTAATCAAAAATCATTAGTCAAAGGCTGCATTGCAGTGTTTGACAGAGCACATACAACATCACAGATGCACAATAATTGGGGTGACTGTTAGTATAGCTTCTCCCTATTGGGAAAGTGTGCACAGTCGCCAGCTTTATATTGGAATAAGTACGTAGTAGATTTCACAGAGTTGGTTGGTATAAGCATTTTTTAAAAATGTATGGCCTAAATGATTAATCAAGAAAACAACAGACGGTGAATTGATAATCAACTAGTGGCAGCCTTAGTATGACTGACTGGAAAAAAGGGGGGGAAACAAATCAGTTGAGATAAGTTTGATCATGTGCCAATTTTAATTCTGTTTCTATTTGCAGCATAGGAGCTACAATTACTGTATAGCCCCGAATAATAATACTCATAATTCTTTATTTCTTTCTCATTTGTTCATTCAAATTGATTAGAGTCAGGGCTTATCTTTTTTTTCGTCAGAAATGTGTAAGACACACGACTGAAAGAATGCAGAAAATATTTCTGTGTAGGCATGCTGTAGCACCCAGAGTTCACTTTCATTTATCGTGGCATATGATGTTATTTTTAGCCACAATTATGTGTTACGTATTGTGTCGAACTGTAAAGTGAGTGTATTTTTACACTGTTATTAAGTAAGGCCTTGTGATGTCATGGAAGGAGAGAAAAGAGAGTGAGAGGCTGGCGGCACTCATCCTACTGTTGAATTATTGAGGTGCGACGCTGCTCTGCTCTCATGAACAAGAGCTGAAGAGTGGACCCTCACAGTAATTTTTTTGCTTCCTCATCACATCTTCTTTCACGTCTTAATTTTTCACCCTGTCTTCATCCCCTTTCTTTTTTTGTCTCTTTTGCTGCTTCTTCCTCCTTCTTCCTCCCTCTTCTCTCCTCTCTGCAAGGCTGCCGCATCGCAGGCCATGAAGGCTGTGTGTGTGTGTGTGTGTGTGTGTGTGGGTGTGTGTGTGTGTGTGTGTGTGTGTGTGTGGGTGTGTGTGTGTGTGTGTGGGTGTGTGTGTGTGTGTGTGTGTGTGTTTTCAGGGTTTTGGTGGGCTTCTAGTGCACTCGCTGGAGGCTGATTGGCGGAGGGCAGATAAACGTAGCAGTGCTGCACGTTGAATGTTTAATGGGACCAACTGTGAATATTTGATGAGACAGAGCGAGTCAGTGAGTGAGAGAGTCGTATTTGGAAATTTGGAAGCTGTGTGTATATAGAAAAGAGAGAATAAGATGGGGTATGTGTGTGCAGCAGAAAGAGTGCATTTTAACACATGCATAGTCTTAGTTCTTTGCAGCATGTACAGTAAACCTTCCTCTTTTTTTATCAAAGCTTTGGCACAGGACAGTCACTGAGTGAGTGTGTTTATGTGTGTGTTTTAGGGTTAAGCGTAACTCTTTGGACTGTCTTCCTGTCATATTCAGCATGCCCTCTTTTTCTCTGCTCATAATTATACCCCCTGTCTGAAGCATATGGCATCATGTAAAAGCCAGCTTGAATAAAATTTTTATTTGCCTTATAGTGCTGGACAAGTACAGAGGGTGCAGCTGATCGAGTTTTCATCATATGTCACTATGTTGATTATTTGTCTGTAAAATATTAGCCCACAGTAGAAGTTGACATATTCACATTGCCTGTTTTCTCTGACCAACTGCCCAAACCTTGCTGTGGTAAAAGTCAGATATGTTGGTCATATACTGTATGACCTAAACCATTAGCTGCTTAGTAAAATTGTTCCAAATTTTTTATTTGCTGTCACCTCAGAATTCCCTCTGAAAATTTGAAAAATTCAGAGTAGCTACAACTTGCATTGTAAATAGCAGTAGCATGAGACTCAATATCAGTCCACTCTGTTCCACCCAGCCCTCACCTCTCCTTGCTCTGCTACACTTTACCATGCTCTGGTCTGCTCTGCCCCATGCTTCAGTCCTCATTAAGAACTAGAATAAATGTTGCAGAATTTACTCAAGCAGAAATTGTTAAAATTCACTGATTTGTTAAAAGGCTTTAATTTGCTAGGCCTGTTCTGTTTGTTTGGGTCACAGGAGGCTTTGGCAGCAATAAGATAAGATCTCGAGCATATTACCAGTAAAAAAATTCTACAGAAAAGCTATATTCTATATCTTTTAGACATCATGCTGCTAAGAAAAAAGAAATGCCACAAAATAGTATTTATAAATATTTTTTTGATAATAATTACCAGGATGATAAAAATTACCAGGCTTCCTTAAACATCTGTCCATATAATGATTATTCAGACAAATGAGGCTGCAGAGCATCTAGGTTTCATTGGAGAACATACATTTGGGACCTAAAATAAAAAAACAAAAACAAATTCCACGCCACTTTTCAGTGGCTGTAGCCGAATATCTGTGAAACTGGTCCACAGCGGTTTTACTGGTTTGTATAAGATAACACTCACACCTTATCTGTGTGATGACTTGTCTTGTTAATTGTAGCTAATATTAGTCAAGCTTCTGTAAACACCTGCACAGGTGGGACAGAGGTCCCAGGGAGGCACAAACACTGTTGCACCAACTTCATCAGGAAAGGGTTGCTGGATTTTCAGCCACCACTTACACAGTTCACAGTTGTGTTATATATGTTTTAAATAGGTTTATTTGGGTAGAGCGTGTCTTGAGCTACAGTACTGTCTTTCCCACTTTCTGACACTCTGATGCTCTTGGTCTGCATAAACTGAGCGAGGCACTAGCTTGACAATAAATGATATTGTTGACAATAATGTTTTTTTTTTTAAGTCCTATTGGCTTATCCCATGAGTTCATGGTTGCCACAGCAGATCCTTGTCTGCGTGTTGATTTGGCACAGTTTTTATGCCGGATGCCCTTCCTGACGCAACCCTCCCCAATTTCTACCGGGCTTGGACCTGCACAGCTGGGGATGGGAATGGGCTGTTGGGGGTTCAGAGTCTTGCCCAGAGACACTTCGACATATAGCCGGCACCGGGAATCAACCGGGGACGACTGCCTTTACCAACTGAGTTACAGCCACCCCCATTGACAATAAATGAATTATATAACGAAAGTAATAATTGTAGTTGCAGCCCCACTATGCTTAGATCCATGTCTGTGCTCATCACTACATTAAAGCTAGTGATATTGTTTCAAAATGAAGGCTGGCTTCCCAAAGTACACAGAGTTATATTACACACACACACCTTAGAAAATCTAAGGTGTGTGTGTGTGTGTGTGTGTGTGTCTGTGTATGTGTGTGTGCATGCTTTCTTGTCAGATGTTGTTACGTCAGTGTGTGAGTCACGGAAGTTTTGTTTGCATGTCCCTCTTCAGATCCTGACAGTGGCAGCAAATTTGTTCATGTATGGAAACCAAAGACGGGGTTGACTGAAAGCTTCCTTCATGAAATAAATATTGCACAGGCTGGAGTGTGCAGATGCTCATATACATTTTTTTTCATATTCTTTTTTGTTGTCTATTCTAGCTCCAGCACTTCCCACAAAGCTTTAGTTTGTGAAAGAAAATTGCTCTCCTCAGAACAGCTGAATGTTATTCAGTGCAACGTGTGTCTCACTTGTGTTTTTAATAGTTTTCAGACGACAGTGGAATTTGATGGCACAGACAAATAAGCAAAAATCAGGTTGTGGGCTCAAGGATGATTTCATTAAAAGATCATTGTTGGTTTTAGTCCCTGCATTTACTAAGAATTGCAAAAAATAGAAAGTACCAGATTTGTCCTTTTTAAATGTTTGATATCTATGCTCACAAATGGAATTTAAAAACTGAATCGATTCTCAAAATTGTTGCTGATTATTTATGTTTGTTAATGAAATTGTATGTAAAATTGTATTAAGAAAGCTTTTTGTTGAAGAGGAAACAATGTGTTCAATTTCTGTTACTGATTACTTTGAGTTTTGAATGATTTGTCAGACACTTGACGATGTTACTCTGGACTCAATGAATATGGTGCTGATGAACTTTCCTGGTTTCACTAATTTTGGAAAACGTTGATTAATTGGGAGAACAGTTGACAGACTATAAACTATACTTTATAATGTATAATGGAAATATTCTTTATCTACTGCTCTAAACTAAACCAAAATACAGGTTTTAAAGCGCCTTGAAACTGAGAAAATAGCCTATCTATCCTAAATGTTTCATATATAGGATTGTTTAGACTAAGCAATTAATTGAAAAATAATAAATACTGTTATGTTGAGAAAAGGCTGTGTATGAGCTGCTGCTGACTGTAAGCGAGTCAGGAGGGAAGGGAAAAAGGAAGAAAGTAAAGGGAAAAAGCTATTTTTGGCTAAGTGTGTGCATATATGTGGTACCCAGGCTCTTTAGATACCCTAGGGATAATCCAATCCTGATCACACACTGCCTCTCATGCTGTCACTCAAGCAGCTGGTCACCATGGTAACAGTAATCTTACACGCAACCTATCCTTCACACTTGACAGCCAAGATTACATATCCATGGTCACTATATTCACCAGGTGTCATGTACAATGAAAAGTAACATGGTGCAAACCAATTTAGATTTTAAGTTATATTTAAAAGCCCATTTACCCCTGAATGTCAATCAGACAAATTGAAAATGTAACTTTTGTTTACTTTAGTTTTGAATACCTTTATCTGACAGCAGCACTTGAGGTGAATACTCAGGAATTCAGTCAACCGAATAATTTGCAGAGTAAAATCTGTGAGATTTGTGAAAAACCCTTTAAGGTTAAAGACAGTGGTAAAGTGAAACCAGCGGGGCTTGATGCAAGCAGAGGAACATTGCACAACTATGGAGGCGCCCGTGTAACATCACATAACCGTCACAGAATTACTACTTCTTACTGTTTTTCAAATGAGCATGTTTGACTTCACGCCTCAGTTATATAATCAACGGAACATTAGGACATCTAGGACATACCGCTGAATTCATGGAGTTATTATAGAAAATAAAAGCCAGTAAAAAACGCCTCCATGGCTGCATCCCATTTCTTTACATTGTTTATAAATAAAAAATGATGTCTCACTGTCCCAGCTGATAACGAACAGCCCGGTAGCAGTCACCCTTTTTGCGCTCGCTATCCTGGTACTTGCTTTTCTTTTTTTTTTTTTTGTCCTTTTGGCTTATCCTGTGAGTTCAGTGACCGCTGACCCTGTGGTCTGTGGACGACTGCCTTACCAACTGAGCTACAGCCGGCTCCACTATCCTATCCTGGTACTTTCTACCTACTTTCTACCATTTATAACTGTTATGACGCTCATGTCTTCGTGAAAGACATGACCCCTTCTTCTTTAATGTGCAAGATGCCCCTCCTGTGCTTCAAATGGAGCTCATTGACCTGCAGTGCAACTCTGACCTCAAAGCCAAGTTCAGGGAGGTGAGTGGAAAAACAGACAAGATTGGGCGATTTTTGACAGAATTGACCCCCAGCTCCCCTGAGCTTTCCAGAATGTTCAAGCAGACCCTGTGCCTTTTTGGGAGCACATATTTGTGCGAAAAGTTTTTCTCTAACTTGAACTTCAATAAGTCAAAGTACAGGTCAAGGTTTATTGACGATCATTTTCAAGCCATACTGAGGGTCTCAACTGCTTCCTCCCTCAAGCCAAATCTGGCTCAGCTATGTGAGAGGAAGTGCTGCCAGGTCTCTGGCAGCAAGAAGAAGGCAAGAGAAGCCATGTTCAGAAGAACAGTTAATGTTCATGTTCATGTTCAGAAGAACCCACTGAAATTAAAGAACTGTTAGTAGTGATGTTTGAGACGATTAGATTTTTTTTAACAAAGCTCTTTTTGTGGAATACCTGATGTGGCCCAGCCTCACCAAGACTCCCCCGGTAATTTGACCATTTGGCTTACACTTGTCAATTATGGGTCCATTTTTCTTGAGAGAGTACCTACCTACAGCTACAGTAAAGCAATGTTTGAAGAATTATTGTTTTCATGTTCTGTGGTGCATACACATAAAGGAAGGGGATTATTTTCTTGTTCTGCAAACTACAAGCAATTTCCCCTCCAAAAAGGCCTGTTGAGAGTCTTGAAGCAACAACGTGGATTGCAGGACAACTGTAACAAACTCCACAGCAGCGGGTGGTGGTAGTGAGTCACTTAATTGTTTTGTTGGAAGCCAGAAAATATAAAAAACAAATAAAATACAAAAAATACAAACAACCAATTCATCGTGAAAATCCAGAGATTAACCTTGGTATTTGCACATTCTCAGAGTAAAGTTGAACATCTCCACTACATGTTTTGTGTTTGCAGTGGTTGTTATTGTTTTAACCAGTTTTATTTAAGGCATTATGATGTGTAAAATGATTAATTACTGAGTGATTACATTGTGCACGAAAGGGTTATTTAAACACAAATATCTCAGAGGTTAGCTGCCTTCAGTGACACTGTGAATACTCAAATGTGGATCTTCTGCAATTTCTGGGACTGTTGTGACTCAGGGTGGTTCTCTTGCTCTGGTTATCTCATGGCGAATTTAGAGATTGCATTAATGAGATGGACAGCTAACAGCTGTCTGTGGATATCAGGTTTATGTTTTGTGAGCAGTGCACATAAATTTGTGAGCTGACTTTCAGTTTTTGGTCTTGGTTGTGCTCTAAGTGAAAATAAAGAATACTGTATTTAATTTTAGTTTAAGAATTTGCTGCATGTGTAGCAGTATTTCTATTTTTATTTTTTTTATTTTTTGCAATATGTGCATTATGGTGCTGCTGCCTCTGTGAATGGTGCAGGTTTTTTTTTCTTATTGCCATTTTACACATGCAGTCCTAAAAGTATAAATGTCTTCACAGTGTTATCATTGTCTGAAACCAGACCAGAATTTATTGTTGAGTTTCTCTTTTCATTGGATTAGATGACAATAAAGAAAAAAAAGAAAGGACCGATTAATAAACTACATTGCACCCAGTGACCTGTGGATAGCCTCTCTGGGTAGTGACTTTGGAAAATATTAAAATGGGTGAAGAAGAATTTATGAATTCCTTTTAATATTGGGAAAAACATAAACCATGCAAGTGGAAAATATTTCTAATTTAGAAGGGAGGTTTTGAATACTTCTGCCAGTTATGGTTGCCTTAATGTTTCACTTATTTTGATCCTGCCAAAGCCTACTTCATTGTTGAGCTACATATTTCTAAAGCCTGCTGTTTCTGCCTCATTTATCGTCTATCACCACATCACTCCCCTGTTCCCATTTCACTCCGTAATCTTCCTAAAAGTAACTCCTTTTAAAAAGTGGTAATTATTTATTCAGGCGACACTCGTCCCTGTCTACATGTCACTTTGCATTTGTGATCATTTTATTGGTTTAGACTTTTTGACTGTTCGTTTTACAATATGCAAACTGTAATATAGCTAGAATCAGAAAGCCAAACCGACATCCCAATTGGGCTTTACATACAAAGAATAAGACACACACACATACACAATAGTGATCTGTGTTAATATTTGTTCACCTTTTTGTTGTCATTATCTCCATTTACACTAAGCACAAGGCTGCTATTTTCCCTAGAGGGGGATGTTTGATCAGTCACACACAAACACACCCACATTTGATCACACGTACACACACAGTTTATTGCGCTCTCCTTCTTGTGGTTCCCTGTTAGTTAATAGTAGTTTCACCTAAACAATTGACGTCTGGCCTGCAGGGTCTTGGCAAACGTAAAAATAATTTGATAATCCCCAGTGCAAGCTGCTCTGCAACTTTACAGTGTGTAAGATCCCAATTAATTTGTTCAATGGAGTTGATTGTGTGTGGCTACATCACCAGGTTGAAGTGTGAGCTCCTGTTGACTGGCACGCCTCCAACACAGTTGGTGCATTTGTGTCTGCTTCCAAGGTTACAATCAAAACAGCCTTTCATAATAAAAGTCTGCTCACAGTAATGCTCTTGTTTAAGGCCTGTTACTTTTTGACGGCATTTAGTGGAATAAAGCAACGGCTTCTACTTGGTCACCAGTAGATTATAATGTCTAAATGAGCCGCCAGAATATGAGGGGATGTTGTTATCCAGAACCAGAACATTACATTACATTATTATCCTTACAAGTGGATAATAATCCATCCCACCCTTTCCATCAGTAAAATACCAGACTCCTTGGAGGAACGCGTGGTAACTGCACACACATCTCATTGCTAACATAAAGCCTGCACTGTGTCAATGTGTGTTAAAGCTGGTCTTTGCACATAATACTAAACCGACATTTTTTTTAAAATATATATATATATATATATATATATATATATATATATATATATATATATATATATATATATATATATATATATATATATATATATATATATATATATATATATATATATATATATATAAATATTTTTATTTTAAATAACATTTTGCTTGATTAGAAAGGATTACACATTCATAACCCATTTAAAATAATTATTTGCTTTTTAGGAGGATTAACTCTGTACAACTGTTACTGCTCAGATGTCCGACACGATCCAGAACAGCTGTCACTCTTTCCAAAGCTTTACTAGTTTGTGCTAGTAAAGTACTAATTGTGTGTGTTCGTGTGTATCTCTTTATGTCTTACCATAAGGACAGGCAGCCTCAAAACACAATGGAGGTCATTATCTCTACTCTCAGGGAATAACCAAGATACAGGTGTGTGTGTGTTTGAGTGTGTGTGTTTGTTCTTTAAGTCTCAGAGGTGGTTATGGGTTGAGAGCGTGTCTTCCTTGTAGTACAACTGGTTTAAGAGTATTTTCACAAATACGGTAGTATTTCTAAAGATGTTTTTTGAAGAGTGCAAAGTCAATCAGTGTTTGGAAGAACATTTCTGTGATTGGTATATGACAGATGCTAATTGGCAAACTAATCAAAAACTTGATTGGATTAGGAGATAAGAAAGCTTTTTTCTCTCCCCCTCTTATCAGTGGATTTAACATTTGACTCTGCGAGCAGTTTTTACATTACAGTAACACTCCATAGGCACTATAGGCAGCGTGTGCCTATAGTGTCTAGGAGAGTACTGAGTGTACATTGTTCATATCCTGCTATCCGTGTCCTCAGCCCCCACTGCATGGGCATCCAGCATTTAAGACGTTTAAAAACCAAGAAAAAAAATCCTGTAATGCCTGAAACTCTGTCTACAATTTCTTAAGCAGGATTTATACTCGCTGCAGAAGGTGGCTCAAAATGCTGCACATGGCACAGATAAGTCACTGCAGCCAATGTGGGGGCTCTGTGTGGGCCCGGCACATGCCAATCTTTTTTTTTTTGCAGTAGCACACAACCACATTGTCCTGGGAGGAGAAGGAGTCAGCCCTAGAAGTCCTAGAGAGCAACAAGGGTAATGAAAGTGGGGCTTACATGGTATGAATGCATTGACTTTTGTGGACAGCATGCACCCCCTGCAGAGGAACTTTCACACCTCTTCTGTAGGAAGCATGTTCAGGCCCTGAGCCGCATATAGTCATTGATATATTGTCATTAAACTAGCAACAAAGTCTTGCTCACAGCTCACACAGCTGTAATTCTGATACACTTTAAAAGGTGCTTGATGTGTGCAGTGTGCTGGCAGAGTCATTTTGATAAGTCTAATTTACCTTTAATCTCATATAGTATTTGTTTAGCCGCAGTGCAGTGTAGGTGAGACAATGAAGAAAAAACAGGACCTAAACAGCAGCCTACGGGGGTTTCTTAATATTTACATGTGATGTTACTTTTGGGGATACTGTGATGTCAGTAGTTTTCACTTCTACTTCTTGTGTCAGGGTTTTACATGCTGGGAAAATACTGCCTTAATCCATTATTCTACAAGACCAAAGAGAACAGAGAGCATTAGCTTGGGGTCACTTGACAAAAACGATGAGATGATGATGCAGCACTAATACTCAGGATTTACTCTGTTCAAATTTTATGAAAGATAAAGGTTAAAAGGGGATTCTGCACAATACAACAATATCTTCACATAAAATATTTCTATAAAACTTCCTTCTTTGCAATTTACTGCAAGGGAGGGTTGGATGAGAGGAAGGAAGTTGACTACAGCTGTCAAGATGCATTTTGGTTGTTAACTTCCAATTACAGTTTATGATCTGTTGCATGAGGCGCTACCATTGAGCTGAAGCTAAAGATTATGTTTGTGCAAATTTGAAAAAGAGTTCAACAACTCAATTTTGGTGGTTGGATTCTGGAACAAATGTAGATTACAACATGCAAACATGGTGAATTAGTGTTTTATCCCCAATATAAGTAACATTTTGAATTTGTAAAAAACTCAGACTGGCTTCTTAAAAATCACAGATGCTAAAGCTCATATTGTAGTATTTTAGGCTATTTAATACATCATCTGTATCTACATCACCTTTTAAGTTATGGCATCATATTTCCACCATAACCCCTGAGAGTCCTGCACAATGAGACATTCTGAGCACAGGCAAATATTTTTGCACACACATACACTATATTTCAAAGAGACATAATTATCACACAAAGAAACTATTGTATAAGGATTTGTGTGTCTGTGCATACATGGTGCACCATTGCCTGGTCACATTGTTGTGTGTGATGTGAAACGAAGTGGAGGTGATGCTTGTCTGAAGTTACTGCCCGGACACTGGCTTAGGGACACAGTAAGAGACAGTTAAAGTAAGTAAAATACTAGATACAGTGTCATAAAAATACAGATGGAGGAGACAACAGAGAGATGTTTCTATGGCCCCACTTTTGCCTTCACTACCAGTGCTGATGTTGGCAGCAGAGGGACTGTGTGTGATCTGAATCATTTAGGGTATCTATGTCTTAAAGTGGAAGGTACTTGCATAATCGGTGGCTGACTAAATACTTTTTTGCCCCACTGTATTACTAATTTAATACATGTTTTATATTAAGACGTGTGTAAGATTTTAGGTCTGTAACAAATGATTACTCACATTATTAAATCATCTCTTGAATGTCTGTTTAAAGTGTCAAAAAATTAAATGGTTCCAAATAGTTATTCAATGTGGATGTCTGAAAATGCTCTAGATTCTGGGAAATTATTATATTTTTTCCATTGCACAATTCAGCAGACTAATCTATGAAGCAAATATTGTAAAATTTTAAATTATTATAAAATTAAAAAAAAAAAGGAAGATAATGATTACAGTCATCCAGACGCTGAGATGATATGTTTTTGTTTGAATGACAAACCCAAAATATTGAATTTACAATTATTTAATACTAAGAAGCTGGCTTTTAGGCTCTAGCTCAGACAAAAGAAGTCACCTCTTTGCTCTAACATATTGGATATGTTTTACAGTTTTAGACATTTTATACATTTTTGCTACCGAACAATAGATTTATTTCAGTAGGGACCTTATTTAATAAACTTAGCAAATGGTTAATTCCAAAAACTGCCCTCTTTGACTGAAACCAAAAACACTGTCCTAAACAACATGTTCCTCTTCATTCACCCACAAATTGAATTGTTTAATTGTAATTTATTTCGACATGAAGTTTTGACATTTTAAATGTTTGTGTGACCAGACTATTAATAATGTATTCCCCTGCCTTTTCCTTTGGCATTTGCCACTTGTTAAAGCTACAGCATGAGATTTTTTATTTCAGTAGGGACCTTGTTGTATATGTATGTATATGTGTATACACGAATTTTGAGTTTTGTGAGTGAGGCTTGCCCTTCTAACCAATCAGAGAATTTAAAGGACTTTTGCTAGTGACACAAATATGTTTCTGAAGAGAAGAAGGTAAGGGGTAGATTAAATAGGCTGGATTGATTTTCTTATTTTTTATTTTTTGTCCTTTCGGCTTATCCCATGAGTTCAGGGTCGCCACAGCGGATCATCGTCTGCATGTTGATTTTGGCCTGATGCCCTTCCTGACGCAACCCTGCACAGGGGAATAGGCTGTTGGGAGGGGAATAGGCTGTTGGGGTTCAGTGGGGTTCAGTGTCTTGCCCAGAGACACATATAGCCAGGGCCAGGGATCGAACCACTCACCTTGTCGTCCGTGGACGACTGCCCTTACCAACTGAGCTACAGCCGCCCCTAGCTTGGTGGTTGATTGTATTTTTAATAATGAAAATGTCAAAATTCAACTCAACTTTATTAAAATTCCCGTGAGTTAATATTCACAACAAAATCATTTTAAGGAACATTTTAAGGAACTTTACATAAAGTCAAGACTATACAAGGATGTAGAGGAAACCCAATAAATCCCCCTTGATCAAGCCATAGGAAACAGTGGAGAGGAAAAACTCCCTTTAATGGAAGAATCCTGTGGAACCAGGCTCAGGGTTTGCGGTCATCTGCCTTGACCAGTTGGGAGTGGAGAGCAAAAAGACAAGAACAACAAAACATTGGGTGGGTTGGTAAGACCAATAGCACTGGAAAAACATACAGCTTCAAAGCCCGGGACACGTGCAGAAAGGGACAGAGAGGGAGACAGACACGTAGAAAGACAACTGCGAGAGAGAAGACACAAAGTCAATGTCACGCAGTGGTGGCATATAAATGTATAGAGATAAGAAAGAGTAGAGGAGCGCATTGCACTTGGTGGTCCCCCAACATTGTAAACCTATTGCATCATAACTAAGAGCTAGTACAGGTTGATTGAGCAGCTTTAACTATAGGCTTTACCATAAAAGAAGGTAATAAGCCTAGTCTTAAAAGTAGAGAGAGTGTATGCTTCCCAAAACTGAACTGGGAGTTGGTTCCACAGGACAGGAGCTTCATAGCTAAAGGCTCTCCCTCCCATTCTACTTTTGAAAACTCTGAGAACCACAAGTAGGTCTGCATTCTGGGATTGAAGTGGTCTAATCGGATGATATGGTGCTATGAGGTCTTTTAAATATGATGGAGCTTGAACATTAAGAGGCTTTGTATGGGAAGAGGAGAGTTTTAAATTCTATTCTAGATTTTATGGAAAGCCAGTGGAGAGAAGCTAATTGAGAAATAGACTTCCAGGTCTTTATGTCTTTTAGGCATGCTCGAAGTGTGATTAATTGGTTAGTATCCTTTGGTTTCACAGACAAATATAGCTGGGTATTATCTGCATAGCAGTGGAATATTTCCTACTAATGTTGCTTAGAGGTGACATATACAAAGTGAAAAGTATTGGTCCTAACACTGAGCCCTGTGGAACTCCATTAACTAATTTTTGTACTTTTGAAGATTGATCATTGAGATGAATAAAACATGTTGTTAGCATTAAACAAAGTGGACTAGTCAGTACCCTTGGACCAGGTGATTAGAATACAAAGAGGGGTGGATGAGTGGGAGTGGTACTAGGTGGGGTTTTTCAAGGGACAGGAGAGAGCATGGAAGAGTGAATGTAACAGCAAGGGCACACAGTGTGACACAGAAGAGAGAAGAGGCACAAAGACACTGAATTTAAAATTAAAAATGTTCATATTAATAATAATGTAGATCAAGCTGAGTACATCATCTGTCCATGCATATTTTAGAAACTTTATGCTGCTTTAACCTTGTCCTGTTAAAGGGCCAAGAACAAAAAAACTGTATTCTGCAAACAACAAACAAGTTTTGACTTCACCAAATGCTATAGTACAGTATTCTGTGATCAATTGTGAGCAGTTGTGTGCACAACACTGTGCATAAGCCTCATCTCTAACCCATAAGTTCCTTTTAAAATTTAGATAACCAGATTCATTTCATATCTCGAAATCTGTTGGTAGATGTTTCCATGATTGTTGTGTAAAGGAGCTATCAGACACCTTTAAGGCAAAGGTCACATCCACACTTTACATCACTTTACACTTGGTGCTACTTACTTCCCATGGTGCTTTTGGTTCATAACAGAGAGTTCATATCCTCTTCTGCCATTTTCCTACAGGAAGAAGTTCAAAGGAAGTGAAACTGTAGTCATATTTGTTATCCTGTTGGTCACATTGAACTTTTCAAAACTGAACACTGCACGAGTTCCTGGCAGGGAAACAGACT
This sequence comes from Channa argus, assembly GCF_033026475.1. Taxonomy (NCBI): domain Eukaryota; kingdom Metazoa; phylum Chordata; class Actinopteri; order Anabantiformes; family Channidae; genus Channa; species Channa argus. The sequence continues at coordinate 34,262,640 of NC_090197.1, forward strand.
CTTTTCAAAATGCTGATGTTATAGTTCTCACCCAGCAGGTCAGCTAAGGCCCGTTTAAGCTTTGTTTAATAGCTCAGCTTAACACACTCAGTATGCTACACACAGCAAATACACAGTTTAGATTTGCTGACGTCACTTCCGTAGTTTCGAAATGGCGGTCTGTTCAAACTGTGTACACGTTTTCACGCAGTTGCAAGAAACAATCAAACTTTTGGAAAACGAACTAAGAAAAAAAAATGAACTTATCTTGGGGTTTTCCAATGTTGCCACCACACAAGCGAAGCACCTCGCAGCTCTTAATACCTCGAGCTACATGGAACAAACAGTTTCTATCCACCCAGCTGTTTGTTCAGTGACCCAGGACACCGATGACACGCTGCCGTGGTCTGGCCCTGTTGCTACTGCTGGAATAGCGATGCCAACCCGCGGCCTTCTGGCCCTGTCGGATGACCAACGGCCTGTCCCGACACGGGCCTGCTCCTCGCCGCTGACACAGGAGGCCTGGATTACGGCTAAAAGGAGACATCGGACGACACCTGCTGCAGCTAATCTTGTCAACCAATCCATTGGACCACCTTCCCCGGTCCAGATGGAGAACCGTTTCACTATTCTTGAAGAGCTGGAAAGTCCGACTTCCCCGGCGGCGGTTCCCTGTGACTCCCTGCCTCGTGAGATACCACACGGCTCCACCTCCCGCGGGCAGCGCGGTCGGGGCCTGCTGCCGGGGCCTCGCCAGACCAGACGTGCCACCGCCACCAACACCATGCCTCCAGAGAGGAATCCACATGCTCCTCCTCGGCGCACCTCTCCACCGCACCGTCCTCCCGGTCCGACCATGCTAATTATTGGCGACTCCATCGTTAGAGACGTCCGCTTAAAATCAGCTAAAACGTTTTGCTTTCCTGGAGCCACAGTCACTGACATAGCGGAGAAAATTCCAAACCTGATTGAAAGACATCCTACGGCAACAAAAGTAGTGATACACGTTGGCACAAATGACACCAAACGCCAACAGTCTGAGTTGCTGAAACGTGACTTCGTGTCATTTTTCAACTCACTGGAGAATTTCCACGACAGACGGTTCTTCATTTCCGGCCCAATTCCCACGCTGGGTCGCGGTGTTGGCTGGTTCTCCAGACTCCTCAGCCTGCACACATGGCTTCAACCACAAGTCTCCGCACACGGACTCTTCTACGTAGACAATTTCAATCTTTTCTGGGATCGTCCTCAGTACTTCAAGCAAGATGGACTGCACCCGAACTTTCTGGGATCACGGATGTTGACTGAGAACATTGTCCACAGCATCTCAGTCTCCGGAGACTGACTGACCATTGAAAACACCTGTGGCTCTGATGTGCTCACCTCTCCTGCATCCTCCGCTCCAACACCCGACAACATCCACAGGTATAAACAGTCCGAGATATTTATAGAATCTGACGTTACCAGCAGACAAAATGCAGCTGTTATGGACTCTAATTTTTCACACAGGGAATATTATTATTTTGCTGAATGTTATGATCTTAACCACACTGCTATTTGCCCCATAGAGACTATGTCTGCTCCACGACCAATTAAACTTTTTAAACCAACAATGAACACAAGGGGAGTTAATCATAAAAATCTAATACAAGTTAAGACTAATGCTCATACTGAACCAACACCCAAAACTATTAAATGTGGATTATTAAATATTAGATCTCTCTCTTCTAAATCTCTGTTAGTAAATGACTTAATAAATGATCATCAAATTGATTTACTTTGTCTCACTGAAACCTGGTTGCAGCAGGAAGAATATGTCAGTTTAAATGAGTCAACCCCCCCAAGTCATATTAATTATCATGTTCCTAGATGCACAGGCCGAGGTGGAGGAGTAGCAGCAATATTTCACTCTAGCTTATCAATAATTCCTAGACCTAAACATAGTTATAACTCATTTGAGAGTCTTACTCTTAGCCTTTCACACGCAAACTGGAAAACTCAAAAACCACTATTATTTGTTATCATGTACCGTCCTCCAGTCCCTTATTCAGAGTTTTTGGTTGAATTTTCTGATTTTCTATCTGATTTAGTGCTTAGTACAGATAAAGTCATTATAGTGGGTGACTTTAACATCCATGTAGATGCTGACAGTAACTGCCTGAGCACTGCGTTTAATTCATTACTAGATTCAATTGGTTTTTCCCAAAATGTAAATAAACCCACTCACTGTTTTAGTCACACATTGGACCTTGTACTTACATATGGCATTGAAACTGATAATTTAATAGTATTTCCTCATAATTCTCTTCTGTCTGACCATTTTCTAATAACATTTGAATTTACAATAACGGACTATACAGCAGTTAGGAAAAAATTCCACTACAGCAGATGTTTATCTGAAAATGCTGTGAATATTTTTAAAGAAATTATCTCTTCATCTTTTTCACCACCATGTGTCAATACTATGGTGAGTAGCCATCTTACTCCTGTACAAATTGATTACTTAGTTGACGATTCTGCAGCCTCATTGCGTATGATACTAGATACAGTTGCCCCTCTGAAAAAAAAGGCAGTGAATCAGAGGAGCCGACCTCCATGGTACAATTCACAAATGCACAGCTTAAAGCAGGCGTCACGAAAATTAGAGAGGAAGTGGCGTTCCACTAATTTAGAAGAATCCCGGTTAGCCTGGAAAAACAGTTTAAAAATGTACAAAAAAGCTCTCCGTGATGCCAGAACAGCATATTATTCCGCACTAATAGAGGAAAACAAGAACAACCCCCGGTTTCTGTTCAGCACTGTAGCCAGGCTGACTAAGAGCCATAGTTCTGTTGAGCCTAGTATACCCTTAACTTTGAGCAGCAATGACTTTATGACTTTCTTTACTGATAAAATTGCAGCCATTAGGGAAAAGATTCACCAGATCCTCCCTACAAATATTACAGATAGATCTTCATGTACAACAGCTCTAGAATCCTCAATAAGGCCCCAATCCATCTTAGACTGTTTTTCACCCATAGATCTCACTGAGCTAAGTTCAACTATCGCCTCCTCAAAACTAACAACATGTCTTTTAGACCCTGTTCCAACCAAATTGCTTAAAGATGTTCTACCTTTAATAGACACTTTCATATTAGATTTGATTAACCCATCTTTAGAAACTGGCTATGTACCAAAGGCTTATAAAGTTGCTGTAATCAAACCATTACTTAAAAAACCCTGTCTTGATCCAGGTGATTTAGCCAACTATAGACCAATATCAAATCTCCCGTTTATCTCTAAAATCCTGGAAAAAGTAGTTGCAAAACAATTATGTGATCACCTTTACAGGAATAATTTGTATGAAGACTTTCAGTCAGGATATAGAGCTCATCACAGTACAGAAACAGCACTGGTAAAAGTCTCCAATGATCTTCTCCTCGCTTCAGATAACGGACTTGTGTCCGTACTCGTCTTACTAGACCTTAGTGCCGCATTTGACACCATTGACCACAACATTTTATTACAGAGACTAGAACATGGATTTGGGATTAAAGGAACCACATTACATTGGTTTAAATCTTATCTGTCAGACAGATTCCAACTTGTTCATGTTAATGATGACTCTTCTTTATGCACCAAAGTTAGCTATGGAGTTCCACAGGGCTCTGTGTTAGGACCAATACTTTTTAATCTGTACATGTCACCTTTAGGCAAAATTATTAGGAAACATTCCATAAACTTCCACTGCTATGCAGATGATACCCAGCTCTATTTATCTGTGAAACCAGAAGATACTAACCAATTAGTCAAACTTGAAGCATGTCTAAAAGACATAAAGACCTGGATGTCCTACAATTTCCTACTTCTAAATTCAGACAAAACTGAAATCATCCTCTTTGGGCCTAAAAACATGAGAAATATGCCGTATAACAATATAGTTACTTTAGATGACATAACTTTGGCCTCCAGTACTGCGGTGAGGAACCTTGGAGTTATTTTTGACCAGGATTTGGCATTTACGTCACATATAAGACAAATCTCTAGAACAGCCTTCTTCCACCTACGGAACATTGCTAAAATTAGAAGCATCCTGTCTCAAAGTGATGCCGAAAAACTGGTCCATGCATTTGTTACTTCTAGGTTGGACTACTGTAATTCCCTACTTCTGGGGTGTCCTAATAACTCCCTAAAAAGCCTTCAATTAATCCAAAATGCTGCAGCAAGAGTGCTGACTGGATTAGGAAAGAGAGATCATATTTCACCTTCACTAGCTTCTCTTCATTGGCTTCCCATAAAATCTAGAATAGAGTTCAAAACCCTCCTCCTTACATACAAAGCTCTTAATGGTCAAGCTCCATCATATTTAAAAGATCTCATAGTTCTGTATCGCCCGATTAGACCACTTCGATCCCAAAATACAGGCCTACTTGTGGTTCCCAGAGTTTGCAAAAGTAGAATGGGAGGCAGAGCCTTTAGCTATCAAGCTCCTCTCCTGTGGAACCAGCTTCCAATCCAAATTCGGGGAGCAGACACCCTCTCTACTTTTAAGACTAGGCTTAAAACCTTCCTTTTTGATAAAGCTTATAGTTAAACTGCTCACTCAACCTGAACTAGCTTTTCTCTATACATTTACTTGTCACCACTGTATACCATTAATTCTATATCCTACAACCTGTACGATGCTTTGTTGTTGCTTTTTTGTTGTTGCTTTTTTGTTGTTTTGTTGTTGCTTTTCTTGTTGTTTTGTTGTTGCTTTTTGTTGTTGCTTTTCGTTGCTCTTTTCTTTTCTTTCTCCACTTTCCACTCACCCCAACCGGTCAAGGCAGATGGCCACCCACCCTGAGCCTGGTTCTGCTGGAGGTTTCTCCCATTAAAGGGAGTTTTTCCTCTCCACTGTTGCCTAGGGCTTGCTCAAGGGGGATTTGTTGGGTTGCTTCTACATACTTGTGTAGTCTGGACTTTATTCTGTAAAGTGCCTTGAGATGACTTTGTTGTAAATTGGCGCTATATAAATAAAGTTGAATTGAATTGAATTGAATTGATTGAAGACTGTTTCCATTTAGCATGCAGAACAGAGAGCATTTTAGTGAAGAACAGAAATGAGAGTGAGAAGGATACACAGTGTGTCACTGTATGTTTTGGTTTAGCTACTGTTACACCTCTCAGACCTCAGTACACACACTGTTGTTTTTTTTTTTGTTATCTTAAATTTGAGAACAAAAACATGGCCAAGTCCGGTTCTCATAATCATAAGTTCAACTTGGAGATGCAGCATAAACTTCTGGTATTATCAAAGCCATCTTAGCTTAGAAGAGGTGACATGAGCCACAGCTTTGGCCAACTGACACCAGACTTACCTCCCGCAGCGACGGGGCGTCTGACTGGAGTATCTGTTGACGAGGGAAGCTGTGACAGGAAAATAAAAAAGAAATACACATGAAAAAATCTGCATCAGAAACTTGCCTCTGCCTTTCTCGTTTCTCTGTATGTCTCTTTGTATGTCTGTCAGGTTTTCAGCAGTTCTGTCTCTCACTTTCGGTGTCGCCGTGTTTCTGTCTCTCTGCTTTGTGATGCAGGGCGGGCCAGGTCAGTGTAAATCAGGGCTGTAAAGCCGGAGGAGGATTGGATCTATTTATAGGCTTTTCTGCTCTGGGCCACACTGACCCAAAGTCTCTGTCTGTTTTCTTTCTGTCTGCCTGTCAGTTTCTGTCAGTCTGCCATTCATTTATCTAGTCTGCGTTTTAGCCTGTCTAACACTCATATAGACACTAACCTCCCTCACTGTAATTTTCTCCAACAGTGTCTTTAAGGTGCTCACACACACACACACACACACACACACACACATGTCTTGTTTCTGCAATCTTCATGTGATTTATATCCAACAGTTGAATTAATTATTTAAGCAAAACATTTGCTAAATAAATATTCTGCATTTCTTTTATTTTAATCAAGTACTACTGTAGGAATTTTAATTCTTTTGAAATCACATTACTTAAATTGTGGTGGTTTAAATTTATTTGCAGTTTGCCACCACAAAGGTTATTTAATGTAATAATAAAAATGGCATATCTGCATTCTAACTTGAAGTCTCTCTGTATCATCACTGGGTCTTCAGTATGTGAGTCTTCTGTCATTTTGTCAGGGAAGCACATAGTTTTATCCAACATGTTTCAGAAAACGAATCATGGAATCTGTGTATCCAAAAGTAGTCTGTTTGTATTCAGGCTTTGTTGTTTTACGTTTGTGTGTGTGTGTGTGTGTGTGTGTGTGAGAGAGAGAGAGAGAGAGAGAGAGACAGGGAACAAGGCTGAGAGCCATGCTTTCAGTTGTGCTCCCAGCACTGTTTTCATTTACATGACTGAAACATTGCTAACAGCCTCAAATGGAATCCGTAGGTTGCTTAATGGTTTTGCTTAAATGAAAAAAATGTGTGTAACAACAGAGTGTATCTCATTGCCATTGCCATCAGTCAGAAACTAAAATGGCATCCAACTGAGTGAGTGACATTTTAGTATTTAAAGCTGTTGCCATAGAGCTTCACTTATCTTACAGTATTAGTATAAAACTTTATATCAATGTTTATGTGATTTGCAACAAAATGTAATTACTAGGTCGAAAAATGCATTTGAAATGCAGCCTGTATTTTTGTGTGTGGATGTATTTATTGGGAAGTTCCACGCAGAATTTTTTTCTAAATGCAAGACTCCAGCAATTTCCCATCTGGAGCTATTTTCTCGTATGAATTCTGGTTAAAAGCTGGATAAACAGGTCTGGAAATTGTCCAGACACACACGATTGTCTTTGTCTGGTGTGTTCCCACTCGCTTGCTGCGAATCTATATTTACCTGCTCTATTAACACATGGGTTGAGTTGAACACAGTTCAACTCACAGTGTGTGTACGTAAAATTAACATAATTATGATGCACATACAGCTGGTACAAATATTCTTTTATCATTAGAAGTAATAACAATGGAGTGTGAAAGCAACGTTGCAAAAGTTTGCATCTCTCTTGTTAAATTAATTAAACATGAACTTTCTTCTGATTATGTTTTGATATTGGTATTACTATGTCGATGAAAAAAAATCTCTTTTTGCGGACAGGATAAAGTCTGTTATTTTGTCCAGCTAATTTAACCATTTGCTTTCTCATGTACAACTCCTCTAAGTAATGTCTAAGTAAGTTCAGGGTTGCAGTCTATGTCTGAAAACAGCACAGTAGTGGTCTCAGGTTACAAAGCTCAGTATCACCCTTAACCTTCACCCTTAACTTGTTTCTGCCTTAAGGGTTTAGACATTACTACTCATCCTCAGCAACCACCACTGGACAGCCTTCTTGTGATGGTTTCTGAATTGAATTTCTGAATGAAGTTGCTTTTCTATCTCAGTGAACAAGCCTGATGTATTGATCTTCTGATGGTGTGGTCCCTTCTGGCATGCCTGATCATGCTTTGGATACAACTGATCCTGTTTTTACCAAGCCTTTTAGATTGCTACAAACTGCCCACCTAGAAGCTTTCAGTCTGCCCGTAATTTAATGCTGAGAAAGCTCGTCTTTGCTTAAAATAAAATGATCTTTGACACTTTTGCCGGTTTTGATGTTTCCCATTATCCTGACTCTACTTTAGTCAGCAACATTTGATGGAAAACCTGAGGCACAGCCATATTTGTAACAGGTAAACAATGGCTGCAAGTTGATTTACTTGAATAAGCCTCTGACATCAAATCCACTAGAGTGCCTACTCTTTTAGTGTGCTCTCTAGTATGTACAGTTTATTTCTTATATGTGATCCTATTGTCGTGCGATCGTGCACAGTTTTCTCTTTTATGTTTTTAATGTTGTTCAGCCAAATGTAACAAACAAGCTGAGGTTGCCCTTCAGGTTCATTTTGCAGGTGTGGAATGGGTCCACGCATACCATGAATTCTGGTATGAAAACAAATGGTTCTGTAGGCTGCGTCCATTCAAGGGAAAGCAGAAACCATGGATGGGCCTTTAAAAATTCTGCTGTTCATGAAATTCTCTGGCACTAAGAGCACTTCAGAACACAATTTATAAACACTCTGTCCTTCACCTCGATCTATTAACAAGATGTAATGTTAAAAACAAATTCCAGGCAACCAGAGTATAATTCCCCTAGATTTATGCTCATTGGATAATTATTTTGGCAGTATTCGGTAGGTTATGTTTTTATTTTAAATTGCTTAAATATTGTTATAAATATAGTAGATATTTTCACTTGCATTGTGTTGATTTGTGGCTGCTTTGGGTCTTAAGGAACGTTTAGTGTTAGTATTGTAACGTTAGTTCTATGGATTGTTTTACTGTATGTTGCTACTCTGGAACAAAAGCAGCTGTGCATAGGGGACTATGTAATAAAGTTGTTTTAAAATGGAGGAGCTGTTGTATGTGTATGCTCTAGTTGTTTCTGATCAGCGCCTCCTTATGCTAATATCCAGCTATGCTTGGGGAGCATGTTGCCAGGTTGACTCTAGTCAGCAGATGATGAACAGTACATGGCAACCGTGATCTTTGTTGACTCAGGCTGCTCAGTCCCAGAGGAGATAGGACTTTGACGCAGCTGCGGACAGACACGCTGACTATTTAAACACAAGTAGTGACAGTTGCAATCTTGCCAAAGTCTGTCAAACATATGACATGCATACTGTAAGAAAATATGATGCTACTTATTTTTCAGTAGTTTGCCATTGCCAAGTTAAGAATTTTCTTTTAAAATGTCTCATTTGAACTGCATGAACTCCCAATTAAGCAATAAAATGTGCAGATAGTGTAGAGCAAAAGCACCACAATGAGTGTTGGCATTTATTGTAAAGTATTGTCTGCCTCTGTTCCTGTAGGCAGTAGTTAATTGATGGATCATTTTTCAAACACTGAATGTTAGCTGAAAGAAGCCATCTATCTGTCTATCCATCCATCCAATGCTCTGGCCTGTTCAAGGCTTCTAGATGAGGTAGTAATAGGGGGATGGCTGGATGGATAAATGAATATGATGATGTCCCACGCCGCCGGTCATCACTCAATTCAATTGGTATAAGTGCTGTGTGTTCTTCTATCCAGAGCACACACCAGGACACTGCAGCCTCTTGTTGAAAACTCTAACTCTCTAAAGGGGGCATGTGTATGTTGGTGGGGATAGTAAAAGCAGGTTGTGGGTTTGACTGCTTCACTAAACCCTGAACTGAAGAAAAGTAATTAAAAAAACTGAAGGAATTGTGAAAGTGAAAGGAATATCACATAGTAAGTTTGGCTGCAGACCTGCATCATCATATTGGAATGAATGGACATTGACCACAGTCACATCCATGACAGTAAGTCAGACTTCTCTGAAGAGCTCCAAGTTCAACTCAAAGAGGGGTCTTTAATTAGTCCTCTTCTGGCCCTTCTAATTACTATCTATTGGTTGTGTTTCTTCTTTGGCCTGCTGTTACCTTCTGTATTTGACACTTATCAGTTTCCGTTAAGCTCTTGTTCCTATTTTCTATACAGTTTGTTTTTTTGAAGCCTGTAGTCGTGTTCTCATTTCTTTTTTGAAACTCTCCACTCAGCTTCTAGTGTTTCTAAGCAGCCAGCTGCCAAGAATGTCTCTCTTCACAAACATAATAAAGCCGTCATCTCAGGCCAGCATTGAAAAATAGTCCTATTTTTGCAAGTAGATCCAACTTCTAAGAATACAGGCAGCCAAAATAGCCCATTATGGCTCTAAGAAGAAGGTTGTGGAATCTCTTGAATGTTTTGATTTGTTATCCTCTGAACACACTGGTCAGAATAAAGCTTGAGTGCATCTTTGAGGTCTCTACAGAAGCTGGGATATTAAACTGAGCAGAACAGGCATATATGTACACGTCTGTCTTCAGAAATGTGGGATAAAAGCTGCACCTGATTGGCTTAGCCCGTGGGTCAGAGGTTTGGTGTTCTAACTTGGGATAGTGTTTAATGTTACACTGCTTTTTCTTGCAATATCTTGTTAGTGATAAGGACAAGAAATGAAGAAGGCGTCATTTCACAAACCTTTATGACACACATTTCAAGTAACTTCACATCCATGGGTACCACCTGTAAATCAGGGATTGATTTTATAATTAATTAACTGAAATGTATTTACTTTACAAGCAAAGAAATTCTCACTCTCTAGTTCCAGGCTTTTAAATATGCTGCATTTTCTTCAATTGTAATTGAATCGTTAGATAAAGGTAGTTACTTGCAGTTCTCCGTGTTATCTGTTATTTGTTTTTATAAAAAAAAAAGGTTTGGTCTACAAAATGTCAGAAAAGCAGTAAAAAGTTTAAATTGCTGTGAGTGATCCAACAAGGCAAAGCTTAAAGATAATTGGATATTAAGGAAAAAACGGCAGCAAATATTTGGCTTCATCCCCCCTTAGGTACCTAAAACAGTCAGTTTATCAGAATCTAAAAAAATTCCATATCATTACATCATCATCATCATCAGAAGTGTTAGGTCTATATTGCTGTCCAGATATAGCCAGTGCCATTATAACTGAAATGTAATTTTAATGTCATACAGTATGTTTTAAATGCTTTGTGTGCACACAAGAGCACAGGTTACTGTACGTGTTTACAAGGTAGCCATGAAATTGATTTTCCATTCTTTGTAAAGGTCCCGCAGTGTTTGCTGCAGAGGAAGGAAGTAGTTCCTATTCACTTTTCCTGCGTATGTTTTTACAGCCTGTTGAGAAATGTGAACAAACGGAAGCTTTCTCTAACCTCTGGGCTACCCAGAACACGCACTATTAGCTGGGGTTCTTTATTATATACAACTAGATTTCTTTCCTCTTCAGTGATGTTCAAATGTGAGGCCTTTTCTGCAAGTGTCAAATGTTTACTTACCGTATAACCAAGTGACTCACGGCTTTCTCAGGAGAACTGCAACAGATTAGAATTTCAAGAGTTTATTTGTTAATGCTCCTAATAAACCAACAGCTGTAACTTCAGTTTGCACTGGCTCATCTGAGTTGAACTTGTCAAAATGCACATGTTTCAACAAGACTCTTCTCTTGACTTCTCTTCACTTGTTTTTTTCATTTTCAAAAATTCCTTTCATCAGCTATTGTTACAAGAATATATTCAAGCACATCATAAGATTACATGCTTAGTCAAGCTGGTAGTAACACAGATGGCAGCTGTGTTATTTTAAATTAATTTATCACCTCTGATTCATTTTTTCCTGTGGTGTGTTTTCCATTTGTGGCAACAGCAACATGGGCCACTGTTAAGTTTGCAGTTATGTATTTCTAAACACATCATAGACACATTTCTAAGGTATGTGTTGTAAATGAAGACGCCATTAAATTTATTTATTGTGATACAGTGGAGTAATAGTTTTTTCTGTAGTAACAGTTTGTTCTGGTGCTGAATTTGATGTACATCTTTTTTTTTTAACAAATTCTGTCTGTGGGACCCATTAAAAAAGCCCTAGAATAGCTGAGGTTGTGACATTCAGCAGCTGTTTTTTTTTTTAAGATTGACCAATTAATTAGTTGCTTTGACAAATACAGTAATATCAGAAATTTGTTATCAGTTTATTTGGGCCAACACTCCAGATTTAACAGATTTTTAGTTTATTTGAAAAAGAAATGAAAATCAGCAAATGATATATGTGAACCTTTAACCAACAAACCAAATATTATTGTCTGGACATAACTAAAACAGTTGGATTATCAACATAGTTGCAGATTTTTTTTTTATGTTGAACACGTGTTTAATTAACTAATTATATTTTTCTGTTTTTCAACTGTTGGATGAACCATATAGGTCAAAACGAATGTTACAGAAGACATTTGTGACATTTCTCACCATATTCACATTTTCTTTTAAATATACCAAAGTACTTTAATATAAATTGAAAGTTATTGCTAGTTGCAATACTGGTGTTGTTGGTTATGATCTAAACACCACAATACTGTGAAAAGCCTTGCATGGGCGAGAGGATTAGGGATGCCCAATTTGTCCCTCTCTTTGGCACATATACACACTCATAGACCTAAATGTAATCAGCCCATCTGTCCCCTGAGTCCAGCAGCTGGTGAGTGGCAAGAGAGTCCAGTGTGAACTTGACCTTTGACACTCTGCATCAGGAGAAGCCCTCCACTGTATCTAGCTAGTGAATCTGTCCCACAGCCATAAACATCCAGCTGTAAACACACATGTATGTACAGCCTCCCCTCACCATTAGAATCATTAACTGGAGACTGATTATATTAAAGCTGGACGCACAAAACAAATTTCACTAAGTGCAAAAAGCTTGTGCTAGGGGCTTGTGTGTGCACGTGTGTGCGTGTGCGCATCGCAGGATGTAGCTGTCAGGCCTTTCTACTTGTACAAGCAAATTAGTTGACATTAGTTGACAGGGCCTTCTAGCTTGTCTGAGTGGCTGTGTGTCTTATCTTTTTGACATCCTAAGACCATTTTCTATCCCCTCATGCTAAAGTTGTTTTAATTTGGGTCTTGAAATGGCAAGTTTACAAGAAAACTATTGTTTGAAGTGGAGTAGGAGGAAAAGAACACATTAGAAAATTATTTAATGAAGTGTGTTTGTCTGTTTGTGATGCAGCTTTTTTTTTTTTTTAAATCAGTTGATAGTTGCTAGTGGAGTCATAAACTGTAATTGTCCCATTTGACTCTTAATATTACTATTAAGGGAACTTTGCTCTGGCTACACAATTTGCACATGATAATACAACATTATATATACACCTGAACTTTACTGTAATCCACCTTTTGAGAGACGGAGAAGTAGGGGTAGCAAGTAGTTTCCAGCACCTGTATGTCTACAGTTGTGAAGCTGCAGGAGCTGGAAGCTGGAAGAGAGTAACATTAGTGGAGTCTGCAGCTGCTTTGGCTCTGATTGGCTCTGTAGCAGTAGCAGCTGTAGAGTCAACTTAACTTCCTTAACTCATATTTTCTTGTTATTTATACTTATGTGAATACTTTTTTGTTTGGTTCAATAACAGCATTTTATGTGGATCGGCTGTTACCCCAGTTGCTAGAAGTGTTGATGTGTTAATGTACATTATGAGTCTTTGGGCCGTGGTCATAAAAACCCGACTGAAGTGAGTGGTGCATTATCTTAACTGCTGACACAAAGAAACTGAAAGTTGAAGTAGAGGCAAAGGCCCAAATTTAAACCTCATCAGCCTGAGTGACTTTTCAGGTGATGTGCTATAATATCAGCTAAACCAAGTATAAATATACATTTTAATTTACAATCAAACAAGAAGCTAAATATTAGTTTAAAGTAATATTAATTAAATCTTAAATACCTGGACTTTGATTGTTTATAATTAGCAAAATCTGTTAAAATTTTTCCTGCTTATGGTTACCATCTTGCACTGGTTAAGAGTTTTAAGATAGTTTTAAGAATTCTAGCGGAGCAAAATTAGCTTACCCTATTTGCAGATCTTTTTTGCTCAACACGAGGAATTGTGACTATGTTTAAGCATATTATCATTATTTCATGCAGGGCTGTTTTTGTGTATTTATTAGCATTTAAATATTAAACATCTGTTTGAAAATGAAGCAGTAGCTGTTTACAAAGTGCCAAGTCGCAAAGGTGATATAAAACAACACGAGGTGACAGACTTTATGCTGGCCTTTTGTTATATACATTATGTTGGCTTTGTGTTCTTCTCTTTCCCCTCAGCTAAATTGATTTACCAGAAGTGAATTTTTCCTGATATGTTATGTCACTGTAGCTCATATGTTGGACAAAATCTGAGTATCTACTACCTTAAATGCTTCTCATCCTGGTACTGACAGTTTATTTACAATTTTTCTTTCTCCGCCCTCTTCTGTCCTCAGATCATCAGAAACTTGAACGAGAAGCAAGAATCTGTCGTCTATTGAAACATCCAAACATAGGTGAGTCACCTTTAAGAGCAGACAGGCTAATATATTGGAACAGATGTGTTTATTCAGAAAATCAGGAAAAAGATGTTTAGAGGTAAATATTTTCAGCCACTGTCAAGGACTCACTTGTTTGGATTTTAATCAGCCACGAGACTCAGATCAAATCAGTGACATCATGGGGTCACACTGTGTTTTCTTGAAACTGGCTTTTTTTCTTTGTTGTTTGGAGTCATACAGACCAGACTGCTGTCTGTGTATTATAATTACATTAATTGCAAAATCAATATAGTTTAGGTTTTATATACTGTTCTTTTTTCCTTCTGACCTTTTAATATGTGACCTAATATGACTCAACATACAGAAATCTACCACAACATTAATACCACCTGGTGCTTTTAATGTTGACGTGGACAACACTCAGCATGGACACTCTGACTTAGCTCCGTACTGTGTATCCTGACACCTGTGAATCATGGCCAGCATTAAATATTTCCCACGCTAACCCCTTGGAACAAACTTGGCTTGTGCATTTGATTGCTATGAAGATACTTGTTTGAGATCAGTTAGACCCCAGAGAGGTATAACTCCCTGTTTGACAGTTTGGAGTTGGACAAACCTCCAATTACATACAGTAAATCTAACTGACTAATTTGGGAAAAAGGAGGGGCAGTGGTGGACAAGAAGTAATGTTAACATCAATTGCAGATATGAAGTGCCACGAAATTTACTGTCTTCATGATTTACAGCTGTGGCCTCTGACACCCCAAACAGAAGTAACACTATCTTTTGCAGATTTATGCAAAACCTAATCATTCTAAAATGTCATACAATTGGGGATAAATAATGAATATGAAATAAAAAATAAAGTGTCATGCTGAAAAACAATGTTCAGTAAGTTTTTAGGTTGTTAGCAGGGTCCTGAAGTATAGTCAGGTGACACATACTGTCAGAATGCTACTGTATTTCACTCAGTATATGCACACAGTTGCTACTTTTAGGCACACCTAATGAAATTAATGCAACTTTCCTGTAGTAAATCCTGTGTACATAATGTTTATAATTCTCTTTTTTTGTTCAAACTGTTGAGTAATATAACATATTATTGTGCTCAAGTCCTTTGCAGTCATGACTGCATGAAGTCTGTGACCCACAGGTGTTTTTGTATCTTCTATATCTTGTATCTTGTTGTATCTTCCTTGGAGATGCTCTGACAGTCAAGCTATATTCACTTCTTATTTTTTATTAAATTTTTGTTGGAGGGATTGGGTCCTGATTAAATCAAACACATGTTCAGTTGGCCCCACATCAGCTGGCTGACTTTTCTACCCCCTGAACGTTCAAGTTTTTTCACGAATGTTTTTTCTCTTTTAAGTCTACTTGCAGTTTTTTAAAACTCAGAGGTCCCTCAGACCTACACTGCTTACCCAACATGGAAAAACCTGATTTTCCTTTCAAGCTGAAGTCTCATGGCACTAGCCCGGATTTTTGTTCTTCCTGTTAGGCGCCCCTGCAAACTACGGGTGTTGGGGGTAGTAGTCATATAAATAATTGGTCTAGACTGTTGAGGCTATATTATCTGATGCTGTTCTACACGTCTCCTGCTATAACATCACACCACATCTCTATGGTGATACCCTACAGCAATATTTCACTGTAAGTTATTTCAAGACTCAAAACACAACTTGTCAAGACAAGTTGGAAATGATGTCATGTCACAGAGAATTAATGAACCACAGAAATCCAATATTTACTACAGGTAGAATTCTGATTTCTAACCAATGAGTGTGTGGTCATGTTGTATTTTTAGTCTTTTGCACTTTTTTAGAGGTGAATGCAGCATCACACTGTGCTCTGGCACTGCTACAGAGTTTGCTCTTTATGACAAAATTCCAAGTTCCAAAGTAACGTTACTTGAGAAACAGACTGTTCTCGATGCAGAAACACCAATAGCTTACTTTGCACTACTTAATCTGAGTAAACCTACATAATCATGTATGTCAGTCCTCACAGACGGACAAAAGAATTTCAGTGTCGGGAAATGTTTCGAGTGCTGGTTGTTTCAAGCGCATACGAGCACAAACTTCACGTGACGATGAAACACATTTTGGTCAAAACGAGTGGTGGGAACACAGAGGAAACTGCAGACTACAGTCTAAATTTTATCCTCACCACATAATTTCCCCATGGATGCTCACCATTTCCTGTGGGTGCATGGGCTCCTGAGCACCCACGGAATTGGCGCCTCCGCCTCACGGCCATTGTTTCATTTTAGAACTCATGTGCTGGAGTACAGAGCAACAACTACTTCTTTGTCATTTGTTTGAAGTTAGGGTTCATCTTGGCGTTGCTCAGTTTAATATCTCTGAAGCAAATGGCCTCAGATCATAGGCAAATCAGTCAGTTACCTGGTATGTCACATTGCAGGATATTTGCATTGTGCAACTGGCCGGCAGCCAAAGAGGTGAAGTGACACTGTACACCAGTGCATGCACAGTCAGCTCGTCTCACTGTGCAGTTAATGCTCTGAGCACTGTGTTTACTTTGTGGGTATGTGTAATGCTGGATGGTTAACGGTCACTAGATAAAGTCTTTCCCTCAATATTCACATCATGCGTCATGTCAGTTTATCAGTGGAGAGCAGACAAAAGTGCTTTTCCTGACAACTGTTTCTTCATTGTTAGGTCAGTGTTTTGTTTCACATTTCAAAGGTTTGTCTGCAAGCTTGATAGTCCCCAAATTCTACAACTTTGGAAATACAGAAAAACATTCACAGTATTGTACAGTCTTTTCAATTGCAGACATTTTTTTAACGAGTAAACGTTTGCTCCCACAATAATAATTGCTGTATTCACTAATTTGGACATATGTGTGGTGATATGATGTTTGGGTCTGACCTGGACACTGTAGACATTGTTAATGTCTCATCTCATGCAGTTGACAGTGGTTTCTTTTTGTTTTTCTGTGTCGGAAGGATGTTTTTATGTTACATTCTGGTGTATTTACAGGAATACTCTCCAGAGATGGTGCCAACACAAGCGCATGTAGCTTTTTATAGAGAAGCTGTATATTTTCATATGACGCAGAAACGTCTGTTTGTGTAAAGATGTGGCTCACGGTGCTGTACGGCACAACGATAAAGCTAAAACAGGATTTGGATACACATAATTGTTAGTAGCTTACATTGTTGCTTTTGTCTTTGCTTTTGTCATGGGATTATCCTTTAATCTAATTTAAGTTTTTAAATTTACGTTTCCTAAACTTCCTATAAAGTAAAACTGTTGAAGTTCTGAATGAACTTCAACAGTTCAACAGTTCTGAATGAACTGAAGGTCTGTTTACAGGTCTAGATAATTAGCATTGCGTGTGTGGAAATAAGTTATTTGTGGCTTCAGAGTTCCAATAATTCGCCTCGAGAGATGTCAGCATAGTCATTATCAGTTGGTGGTCTGAAGGCTGCAACATTTAAGATTATGTCTGTGTCAAATCTGTACATACGGACAAGAATCACACACATTCAGTGTCATATTCAGTCATTATCTTGTCCATCACAAAGTAACGTCCTTAAATTAGCTTTAGATCATTCAAAACAACACTCCATGTCTTTTCACTTTAGAGCTTGTGAGAACCATCATGTTTTTAAGTTCTCTTCAGAATCAGACTAATCTAGTAATAGCTGCGTGTGTCTCCCCAGGGTACATTGCAATTGCTAATTGTAAACAATATACTGTAGACACTTGTCTTGATCTTGTTTGAAGGGGAACCCACAATGTTACAAAGCCCTGCTTCAACAATCAGACTGCTTATTTGTTGTGAACCAGTGCTATGTTTTAGTTTTATAAAACTGTGTGTGTGCCAATCTATAAAAGTGATTAACTTATGACATCTGTTCTGTCACTGTGTGTGTTTGAGCGAGAGAAAAAGGGAGAGCAAACGTGGCCACTAATACAATACATGGCCACTAATACTCACAAGTGTCTTATAATACTCTGCCACAGCTAATGCTAAAAAGAAACATACATTTAGACACACACAACACTGTATGATGGCTGCATAATACGTATGTTTTTATTTGTCTCTTTTTCTTAGTCATCTGAACTGAGTTCCTGCTTTAACATCTTCACATTTCCCCCTCTTTTCCTCCCTCGGATGCTCTTTTCATGCCTGTTTTCAGGGGGAGAGCTTGTCGGGATTTCTTTTATCTTAATGGAAGCCGTCTGAAGGAGGAAGAAAGAGTTAGATACCACATTTTTAGGCCTAATTCAAGAACTCAGACACCTTCACCCAAGTTGACACAAACAGTTTTTTTTTTAAATCTTACCTGTGAAAACCCGCTTACTTGGGTGCTACATAACAGAACTGTTAGATTCAACATCTGCTGGTTAAATAAAGCTGTGCTCAATAACAGTGGTGTTCACTTGTCGTTGTACAATCAAGTTTTCTGTTGGATCTAATTTTTTTTTTGACACAGAGAAACCCTTAAAGAGAAAAAGCCAATCTATAAAAGGGATTAACTTATGACATCTGTTTTTTCAATTTAGTCATCCAAATGTGGATTTGCCAACATGCCAGGTAGCACTCAGGCTTTACAAACCTAATGTTGAAGTAAATTTTTCCACGGAAGGAGGGCTGTCAACTGTAGCCCATATTTATTGTTGTTTCTTAGTGGAAACATTCGTGGACACAGTTTTAGTTAACAAAATCATTATATATCTGTATAAAATTACTATGGTTTCTATTAGGACCAGCTTTTATCTTGAAGTGTTACTTTAATGGTGACCCAGTAGTTTGCTAAGTCTTGTAGAACTGCAAAAATGAGATGACTCCTGAGTAACATACAGTATGTGTGGCTATTGTTACATAACATACAACATGGAAATGAGAGGAGTTCTTCTCTTCTGTTAGAATCCATAGCCCATGTTCAGATGGATCATGTCTGATCCATGAATCAACCAATAGATGTTCTTGTTCAATGACATTTTGCATTTAAACAGTCCTCTTCATCATGCTGTTCACATTTTGATGTCATGAGACAAAGCGCCTAACAATTGACAACTTATTGAGACATTGACATTATTTGTTGGGATATACCCACCACTTTTGTTAGCTTTTGTTTCAATAAATTAAGATGAAGAAATTACCACTGCATACTTCTATTTAAATGTCATAAATGCTTTTATCAACTTTTAATTCCTAATCATAAAACCAGACAGTTTTGGCATTCCTTTCCCTTTTCACACAACAGAACGTGACCATTTCCTCGACATATTTTTTTCTTCTTTGCTGCCACATGTTGTATTTCTCTTTGTGGTTTTATGCTGTTGTAAATGTGTACGCATGTGTATACAGATAAGCCTAAAATGAAGAGCCACCCAACGCTAGGTATAATGTTCAAGTGCACCTCATGTACATTAAGTTCCTTTAAAGTGATTGTTCATAGGGAGTTTCCATATAGGACATATCTTGATAAGCAGTCTTCCTACATGACAGATTTCTAAATGAAGTGTCCCTCTGTTTCTTCTTCCTCACTAGTACGACTCCATGATAGCATCTCGGAGGAGGGTTTCCATTACCTTGTCTTTGACCTGTAAGTAAATCACATTAACACATGGACACACACGCACGCACATGTTCGGGTCACAGGTTCAGGCTGCAGTATTGTTGCAGGACAAACCTTTTTATTTTCCATGACTGTCACCATTAAGAGCAGTATAGGATATCAGCTTTTCCCCTGGGCTGTCATGATGGAAAGGATCAGTTTTTCCCCATATGTTATGTAAATTTTATTCATTTACTTTGCCATATTTATCCCATAAGTAAAAATGATGTGATGGGGATGTTGAAAGGAGCAAACTTTATTTTTTATGTTGTGAATTGATTAAAACATTAAAAGAAAATGTGATGTATTTTCCACATCATTTCTATTTTCTCTATCATGACTGCATACAAACTCCTACTGTAAATGTCTGGACCTAAGCATGAAAACAAATACTATAAAATATTAATATTCCCAACTCAATAAATACAGTCTATTGTCTGATATAGGTTGCAACCATTTTGCTGGAGCCATGCTGCATTTATATTTCCTTTATTTTGATTACGTGTTGCTAGTATTGAAACACATTTCAGTGTTGCCACTGAAATGTGTTTGCATTCAGCTCCACAGTATGTGATTGTGTTATGTAGAAATCGGCACATATTTTTGTTTATGAAAAAAAAAAATATACTGCTAAATTGTTGAAGGTTTCAGGTCAAGTACATCAGATTTTTTGCATAAAATTTAGGTTGGTGCAGGAGACATGTTCCTTCTCATCAATTCATCACGTAAAGTTGATATACTTCCTTTATTTACATTGTCATTGAAAGGTTTTGTTGGGATTTTGTCTTCATTTTCCTCTTGATCTGTTCTATAACAGTAAAGAGAAGTAACATAAGTCTTTATTTTGTGTCTGTTTACAGTGTCACTGGAGGAGAGCTGTTTGAGGACATTGTTGCAAGAGAATATTACAGCGAAGCAGATGCCAGGTATAGTATGCCATCAGGCTAATGTGTGAGCATGTATGTATGTATGTAGTTTATGTTAGTCAGTTTTCCTGCACATTAAGTTTCTGGGGACCTCCTATGTTAACATTTCAGATTGCCAAAGCAGAAAAGTTAAGTTATGAAAGCACCATTTGAATGTGTGTTAGTACACTTTGGGGTTTCTAGCGGTTATATCGAAGGTTATTTTCAGTACAGGATGTAGGCTTTTTTTGTCTTTCTTTTTTCTTAGATGATGTGACTAAGGGCTTTTAAATTTAATTTCATTAATAAATGATGTCAAAGCTGTCTTAGCTCTTAAAACCTTATTTTGAGCCTGTCGTCAGTAGTTGCTCTGCACTCCAGCACATTACCTCCTTGGACTGTGCAGGCCTAACTTGTAAGTTGTAGCAGATTTTAGTCAGTTGCGTGGTTTGTAGTTTTCATATAACGATAGATCGATGCTACAGTAATACTGTAATCCACACAATTATATAATGAACCAACAATAACAACCAAAATAAACTTAGGTCCAAACATTATTTCATATACAGAAAAATTCTATAAACATAAAGTTTAAACTAAATTAGGCAAAAACCTGGTCTCCCTCAGTTTTGGGTAGAGTGTGTCACCTTGCACTGGTAGTAGAAACCAAAAAACTATAACAGCTGTGAATATTTTTATAATGTTAGTGGTGTTGAAACCAGTTGATAATTATATTGAGAAATTTACAGTGCAGTTCAAACTATCACAAAACTAGCCAATGCTGTCAGACTCTTGACTTTTGCTCGTTTAGTGAATGGGCACCAGAATTCATAAAGAGTTGGAATAAATGTATAGAATAAGGTCGGAAAAATGTGGAGTGAAGAGTATGGGAGACATGGCTTCAGAGAAAATGCGAGAACATATAAAAGGAAGTCCAATGGGAGAAACTGGGAGGAAGAAGAAAAAAACATAGGGTTTGTGAAATGTTGAAATGAGTATGAAGCATGTTATTGTGTGTGGTCTGGGGAGGGGTAGAGGAGATAGGCAAAGTAAAAAGTGGAGGCTAGATTTCTCCTAATTTGGACATAATGCCAGGAGCTTTCTTTTTTAAATTCTGTCTTATAGAGAGAGGACTCCACTCTCCAAAAATCTGCCTCTGTACTTCCTCCTTCTGCTGACCCTGACTTTACCTTCACTAACGTCAAGCTCAATTGAATTTGAAAGAAATAATAGTAATTTTAACTGTGCATTAGACCTGCAAAATTGTCGACATGCAAGCTTAGGAAAAGCTTACGTAAGATACTCCCCACTGCATCAACCACACACACACACCCTGCCCACCCAACTTCCTTCCATAAATAAGTTCACATAAAAATGCATTTGACTATTCCCCCATATGCATTTTGCAATTGCTTTGATTAGTGGAATGTGTCAAAATGAGCGAGAGAAAATCATCTAATGTTGCAAATTACAGCTAGAATGTTTGCAAATTTGATTAAGGAAACCCTCTTGGTAGCAGAGATTTGCTCCCATTTAGCCACAAGAGCATTGGGGCTGTTTATTCTCACACCGATCTACCATAGTTTACAAATTTTCAAGCGTCATCTGACCGAAAAAGCAAAAAGTGGACTGGAAGGAGGTGTTAAAATCCAGTTGCCAAAATGAAGGTTGAGACATCATTTGAATAATCAGATAATGGTGCACATGTTCAGGCAGGCTCTCCTGGCAAAGTGTTACACATTGTTCATGCGAAAGGAAAAGAAAGCTAGCTAGAAAGAAGCTTGAACCTAAGCTCCTTTCTCTTTACCCACCTGACCTGTCATGCTGTGAAGTTGATGTAGTTATGGAGCTTTTCGACCATCTAACAAGCAGTTCAGGGTGACAACTGGGTGATGTGTGAGGTGATAATACCTGGCTCCATGTAATCCCTGTGGTGTTTGTTAGAGTTGAGCTTAAGGTTGTGGGTGTCCACATGCTTTTGGCTATTTAGTGCAGCCACAATAGGCACAACAGAAACATGTGCTGTTCCAGCTGCACTTATAAGCTAGGACCTACAGCAGAGTTCACCATAGAATTTACTTAAGTTATTGCTCTAACTTATACAAAATTTCAGAAAGGATGTTGTACCAATCCTCGGTTATGTCCTCACATTTATCTACCTCTAGCTGTTGTGGATTGACAGATGTGTGTCTACTTTGTTTCTGATCATTCTCTGTCTCCCCCAGCCACTGCATCAATCAGATCCTGGAGAGCGTCAGTCACATCCACCAGCATGACATTGTGCACAGGGACCTCAAGGTGAGTAATCATATATTGGTTATAAAGAAATCTGTTTCGGAGATGTGACATCTTGTTATGAATGAAGATGAAAGCCGTTTACGGAGATTCATAGCTACACACGCACACTTGCACAGACGTCATGCAGTGACGTTAAGGACAACCAGAGGGATAAGCGTCATCCCTCTCTTTACCTGCTTTGTTCCCTCCCTATTTCTCAATTCCCATCTAAGTCTATAGCCTATCGCATTTTTTTTCATCTGTCCCCCTCCTTTCTACCCCCCCTCCCTCTTGCACTGCTGAGGAGTGACGAAAGCAGACCAGCTTCTATTAATAGCGGGTCGGTGGGTGAGATGACGGCCAGTGACGATTTCCCTCGCAGCAAGATTGTTCACCCCAAGCAGAAACCAACAGTACTCTGACCTCCTCAGCTGTGTTATTAAATTTTAATAATCCTGTGAATGACAACAGCAAATTGAGCTTGAGATTTAAACACATGGATAATTGCACCACTTTTTTTTTTTATTGCCAATACTGAGTCCTAAACTTTAATAGTTTACTTAACAATCTGATCTGTTTTTATGTGAGCAAAATTAAACCATTACTCTAGGGTAAATAGACAATTGTAATTGGAAAATAAATCTGTTTTTGTGCCAGAGTGGTGTAAATGGATTTTGTGTTGCTTTTCATTGATTTTTAGCTTACGTATGAGCTTTGAGTTCAAGTGTACTAAGAGAGGGAGGGGTTTTAAAAGAATATAATGATGATAGATGATGAAGTGTAGTGGACAAAAATAAATTAATGTACGCCAGCTGTTAATGTACATTTCTATTTCCAGGCGGATTTCCAAACAAATAAATCAATATTTTTGGCATTAACACTTTAAACCCTATTGACCTACTGATGCATATAGTGTAAACCAAATATTCTCCTATTATGTCTTATTTTTTAGTAGAGCTCTATAAGCGATGGAATGAAGCCACAAAAAGACATGCTGGGGTATTAGAGCTACATGTGATACTCAGTGTAAACATCACTAACCATGACAGTACAACACATGCACTGGAAGATGCTGTTGCTAATTTACACATGAAGCTGTTACAGAGCAGCATTTTAATTCATTCGGATTCATCATTCTGGACACCAAGTCCTAAATTAACTCTATTGTAAAACTGATTCCTGTCTCTACCACCTCGGAATGGAAATGTTTGACCCTTTGTTAAATGCTCCACTGTGTTCACCAGTTAGTCTTTAAATGTAACTACCCTTTGCTGTGGTTGTCTCATTGAACACTTTTCCTGAAAACAGCTGCCAGACAGTGGCAAGTAACGACATCACATGAGTAACCAGAAGAACCAAAATAGTAAAGTTGCAGTCTAACTAAACGCTGAGCTAAAACTCATTATAAAGCTATGTAAAGCTATGTGGAGCTGCAGAATCAGGTGATAAATCACAGATAACTCTAGGAAAGACACACTTCCTAGAGTTACATTGTTTTCAAATTGTTACTTGATATATTGTTGTGTTATTGATTTCAGCCACTTTAAAGCTACATAAATATGAGCTAACATATGAGCTGATAATATATGTTTTTAAAGACATTACTTCTGTTGATCAGCAGTAATAAAAACTGTCTATATAAAATCATTATAGTAAAATAATTTACGTTATATCAAATACAAAGTTTGCATCCCCAATGAAATCTATAGATAAATAAATTTTATACGTAAAATAATGTTTTTGATCATTAAAAAAAGACTATCAGCAACAAAAGCTTGATGAGTGGCACCAGATGTGTTGAATTGGGTTAACACTTAAAATATTGCAAAGTAGATCTCTAGGGGAAGTCTCGAGATGCTCAAACCATGAAATTTGTTTCATAAAGCTGAAAAGGCACCGAAAATATTTTCAAGCATTTAGAGATACCAGTACTAACTGTAAAAACTGTAATTCAGAAACGGAAGAAATGTGGACACTAAGATACATTCAAAAAGTGTAACACCAGGAAATATAAATGAAAGAGGCTCTAGGAAACTAGCTTGAGAGCTACGTAACTATACAAAACAAATGGCAAGGGACCTGACAAAGTCCATTGAGGCAACTAGAATAAATGTCCACATCCTACACAGTCGTAACATGGTCTCCACAAGCCTGTATTGTGTGGAAGAAAAGCATGCAGGAAGCCATTGCTTACTTCTAGACATAGGGCAACACACATGGAGCATGTGACCAAACCAAATGAGTTTTGGAACAAGAATGTGTGGTCTAATGAATCATAAGCTGAATTATGTGGTCATAATTCACAGGTACAGTATAATTAGTTGAAAAAACTCTGCCTCACTTATGTCTCTATCAAGCACAGGAACTCTGCATAAAGTGGAAGGAAGAATGAATGCAGCCAGATATCAGATTTAAAGCCAAGCATCCTACTGTGCCGTCAGTCAAATTCTAAAAATAAAGAGGCAGCGGATCCTTCATCAAGACAATAAGGGTAATGTTTTACCAGGGCCTTTCCAGTCTCCAGACGTAAACATCATTGAAAACCTGTCCATAGATTTGAAGAACAATCAAG
Organism: Channa argus; assembly: GCF_033026475.1. Taxonomy (NCBI): domain Eukaryota; kingdom Metazoa; phylum Chordata; class Actinopteri; order Anabantiformes; family Channidae; genus Channa; species Channa argus. Next base: position 34,287,836 of record NC_090197.1, read on the forward strand.
TAATCTGGGAGACCTGGAATACCTGAAAGGATACAAACAAAGTGGGTTGTAAAAGCAAAGAGAAGACATACAAAGTTTTGGAGGACCTTTTATAAAGGGGGTAGAAAACTTTGCAATTATATAATTTTCATTATTTTGCTTTTTTTAATTTAAAATTAATTATTTCAAAATTTTCAACATTTTTATATATGCCTTGACCCTTTTTACTTCAAAAGTAACACAAATGTCCATAAAAATTATACTGATTAAAAAAATGTGATGGTAAAAAGAGTAAAAACAACATAAGTGTGCGAAGATGTTAAGTTTTGCACTCAATGGCATTGAGTTAAGGCATTATTTTCTCTGAGGAAAGTCCTTAGTCCAACGATCTCTCCAACAGTCTTGGACGATCAGTCTGCTAGAAAGAAAGAAAACATCTGTTTTTATTTTCTTTTTTCCAAGATCATTGTGGGGATAAAGCTGTCAAGTGGAGTTATGTAATAGTTAATAATAAATATGCTAATGATATAAATTGTGCCACAGAGAGGTGTGACCTTACATACAGATCACATTTTTGCCCCCATGCCATCTTGGGAGGACCACTTGCTGATAGGGAAAATAAGAATTAGAGAGAGAGACTTGAGTGCTGGTGGCAGGCAGGGTTTCCATGGTAACTGTAGGGTGAGGTCACCCAGCTGCTGCAGCACCAGCGTAGGGACTCATTATGCCACCTCCCATTTATCTGTCTCTATCTGTCTCTCTCTCTCTCTGTTCTTCTGTTGCATTCAATCCAGCTCTGTCCCTGTTCCGTTCGTCCTCTTCTCTCTGCATCCTATTGTTTCAGCTGTGGTCAGGAGAGGGGAAAATAGGTGGATGGATGGGTAACTACATGGAGATAGTGTGAAACTGACAGATTAGAAGAAACTGACTTAGAGCCCAAATACAAATGGTACAAGTGTCAGACATCTGTCCTGTCCACAATTGATGGGATGTTTATTGCCTAACCACTGCAAAGACCTCAACACACACTCTTTGGACTTTGGACTGTATTATAGTTGTCAATTCCCTAGCCCCATACATACATTAGGCAGATGCTTCAATACAAGTGAGGTACATGGCAAGCTAAATGGCACAAAAAAAAGAAGAAATTTTTCAGTTCAATCAGACCTAAATGCCAAATAGGGACAATTGTATTTCTTTATTAAGTGAATGGTAGGTGTTTTTTTTTATTGGTAGAGTTATGTAGCTCATTCCACCAATGTGGGACCACTGAACTGGATAACTTTGCTTGGACTTTTGCAGTGGGGTGTTAGGACCAATGTGGCTGAAACGGGGGTTGTAGAGTTGGATGAGAGTGTTCAGGTAGGAAGATGGAATTAGATTGACAGAGCTTTGGACCTGATTAGCCTCTTGAAGCCAGTGCAGTCATATTAACAGTGGTGTGACGTTTATGTTTTTGGCTGTTTTAAAAAATGAGACAGACAGCGGCATTTTGTATCGTCTGGAAATCTGTTTGCTGGTAACTCTGTTAATGTGGGTGGCAGTTGCAGCAGTCAAAACCAGAGATGACTTACGCAAGGAGGTAGGAAGTATATTCAGAAAGGAAGGTTCTGATCTTTCCGATGTTGTTGAGGGCAAATCTGCATGACTCTTAACTTAACCATCACAAATGTGGTGTTTCTTGAAATTCTCTATGAACACCTCTGAGGTGCAAAATGAGGGTCATGTAGCAGATCAGTTGCTAAGATCTGTAGTTTTCAGTAGTAGTTAGTAACTAGGTTAACATTACTTTCACTTTATAGTTTATCATTGTCAATGGATCAGCATGCCAGCATTAGTAGTTTGGCCACCACCGTGTATTGAGGTAATACAATTAGGCAGGTTGTTTATTCTGCTCTCCATTTAAACCAGTTTGACATCGGTTCAGACGACAAGCTAGACCACCATCACATGTGGACTGGCCTATTTGACCGCATTCTGGTTGCAATGTGTTTTGTTTGTATTTACTGTACACTGGCATACAGCAAATACATCACAGTATGCATTGCAGTAGATGTGCATAAACAGTGAGCACACAATTCCTTAACTCTGCAGTGCTGCAGCTTTTTCTTGGTGGACTAAACACAAAAAGAGAGCGCAGGTGTGATCTGAAATCACAAAAACCAAACAGGTTTTCGTGATCAAGTGAATGATAAAGGCGGGAAACATGCTCCACCGAATCATCTTTGTCCAGCCAGGATTACCACGCCACATCAGCGTATGGAGAAATTTCTTCTTAAAATGGCATTGCAAATGATGATTTTTGAACTCTGAGTTTTCAGCTCATCGAATGTGCTTTGAAAAACATATTACAGAGAAATGGTGAAAATATTCTTTAGAGTCAAACTGAAGGTGATCTTTCAGTGGGGTGACTGTGGGCACTGAGCCATCATACAAAATCAGGTCAACCCTCTTTTATGAAGAAAAAAACTAACAGCTAATTCTAAAGCAGCTGTGTACCTGCAGTCAGTAACTGTCCTCTTGTCACATTACACTTGACCTGATACGATTCTTCAGATTCTTAAGTGAGAAGAACAACTATTTACTAAGAAGAGGCAAACCAGGAAAGTGAAGAAACAGTAAAGACAACAAAACCACACTTTATATATTTTTAATATTTGCAGAGTCCAGATTTGGGGCCTGATTGTGTGATCAGAGACAGTGTCAGATGCTTTGTGTCAAATCTAGTGACAGCTCACTGAGAAGTTTTTTTCTTTGGGGTGATGCCTTTCTAGCCTGCTTGACTACATCATGCCTCATTACCATGATGGATGTCATTGTGCTTGTCTTCCAGTTCTGGTTTACATTTAATCCACTCATGCAGACCAATACTTCTAACTTAAAGGGCGTTTGTCTATGTTTTCTGAAAGGTTCCAAAAAAAAACTAACCGACATAGGAATTCTGAGTGAAAAACATTTTATCCTGAATACCATTTCGTTTCTGTGTGTTGTAGCCTGAGAACCTACTTTTGGCCAGCAAGATGAAGGGAGCTGCGGTGAAGCTTGCAGACTTCGGTTTAGCCATTGAGGTGCAGGGAGAGCAACAGGCATGGTTTGGTAAGAAACAGCTGTTTAAAAAACGTGTTCCAATTAAAAAATTTAAAGCAGTGCTGCACTGATGTATGTATTTAAAACATCAAAAGAAAAACAATGTCAAAATAAATATTTTCCATGCTGTTATATAATATATGCTATATATAATATGCTGAGATATATATATATATATATATATATATATATATATATATATATATATATATATATATATATATAATCTTGCATAATAATGTCACATAAATATGTACATTTCTACAGGTTTTGCAGGGACTCCAGGGTATCTGTCCCCAGAGGTGTTGAGAAAAGACCCATATGGCAAGCCTGTGGACATATGGGCATGTGGTCAGTTAGTAAAAATTCACCTTTTCTGTCAGTTTGTCAGACTACATTGTATTTTTACAACACTAAAGCATTTTACATGTATTGTCTACATGTTTTTATAGTTTATGAATATATATTTTTCTGTGTGTGTGTCAGGTGTGATTCTGTACATCTTGTTGGTGGGCTACCCACCCTTCTGGGACGAGGACCAACATAAACTGTACCAACAAATCAAAGCTGGCGCATATGATGTGAGTACTTCTCTTTTGTCCTGATTCATTTTGGAGCAATGACGTCAACAGGCACTATGACTCTATTGTCGCTTGTCATTAACTTATTTGGTTTGTGGTGTTACAGTGTTCAGAAACTCTTTAACTCGGGATGTCCGCGGGATGTCCCAATTCCACCCTTTTCCCAATTACACACAAGTACTAAACATTTTTGCTTCTAGAATGAGTTGCTGGGCATTTAAATGCTCATCATTATATTGCAGTTAAGTTCATCCCAGGTACGTAAATGCAGTTGGGTAAAACTGAAATTCTTTCTGCCAAAACAAATATGACAGCAACCTGTGTTAAATAAACAGAACAACTTTCACTAAAAAGAAAGAGAACAAGAAAAGACAAACAAAGCACAGATTTAGGGTGAGATTCCGGATCAAGAAGCATTGACAACATAGACTGTAGAGTCTACACAGGAATATGAAGGTAAAGTAACTTTTTAAAACAAAGCGAACTTCAAGTAATGTTCTAGTAACTGTGCATAACCCTCATTGCTGATGTCAGTTGGACAGCAGAGCTTGCATTCAGCTTACCCTTTGTTTTCATAAACAACTCTAAACCGCATACATTCTTTTACCTCCACCTAATGGCAGAGGCTAACGTGATTTGAGGCGCAGTATCTGAGAAGTTTTATAAGTACAAGTACACAAAGGCAGGATCTGTCCTGATGCCCAATACAGGTAACAGCACTGGGACATCCCTACTATAATCAGACTTGAAACACCGATTATTGTGCTTTAGATTCAAAGGTAATGTCTGACATTGTGAAAATCTCATTTGCTAATTCCCAAACATCATTGAACAACATATTTCTAACTGAAACTTTCAAACTTAAATTCTGACATTATACTGTAAAAATCAAAACAACATATTAACATGGAGGAAGCTTTAACTTTAATTAACAAGGAAACAGCAACAGAAAATAGCAATAAGGGATGGTTCCTTCTGCCACTGAGACATACAAAGGCCTCTGTTACTTTGATAATTACCACCTCTCTTATTTAGCTAAATTTTGCAATCTTTTGCATGGATTCATGTCTGTGGAGTCTCTTAGAGACCCCCACCTGTGTCCCAGAAACTTTAAATTTAATTGACAATCTATAGTTTTGTATTTTAAATTTAATTGTATGTGATAGGCAACCCCAAGAGCCTGTCTGACACCTTCAGTTCTCATCTTGGTAAATTCAACAGACTGAATTCTACAGGGCATTTTTTAAATTACATTTTTCAATGTCTTGTTATTTGTTATTGCAGGATTTTCATCTTCAGTGCTGTAAAGAGCGATACACAATGAGAGGGGGCAGTATGCTTATTTATCAGAGTTTGCCGTATTCCTCTGGGAGATGGGAATTCATTACTTATATTAATTTCCATAATTGGAAGCAACTACATCTGATGAACGTTCATAATATGAGCATTGATATGAAGACACTGACAAGCAGTTGTAACAATGTGCATTTTTTTAAATATCATCACTGTCATGCAGATACTACATTTTGTTAATAATCTTATGTCAGTAATTGACAAATGAAATATAAATGTTAGAAGATAATATTTCTGGTGACTTGCTTTCATTGTGGGTTAACTGGAGACTGGAATGAGAGAAACCTTACTACTTAGCCACCAAAGCTTGAAAATGCATCAGCATAGATTTTCTCTACCAAATATTCTTGAAATTCTTTCCTCATTTTTTATGTCCCTCTTTTAGTTTCCTTCTCCTGAGTGGGACACAGTGACGCCTGAGGCCAAGAATCTGATCAATCAGATGTTAACAATTAACCCTGCCAAAAGGATCACTGCCGACCAGGCCCTGAAGCATCCCTGGGTCTGCGTAAGTCACACTTGATCACACATTCATGCCAGCTTTAAATACTGTAAATTGTGTGAAACTCTTTCTTACCATCTATATTATTAGGTAGTTTTATGTTCATGAGGTTACCACAAAAATAACTTTTATAAAACCAGTAATACTGGTATAAAAGTAAATTTTATATCAGTAAAACCAGGAAAAGGACTAAAATATCAATATCAATTAATAGGCTGCTTCTAAATATACTTTATATATTTTCACATTAAACCTAACCAGAAAGCTATTTTTACTGTTCTCTATAAATTACATAATCACGTGCATGGTTTGAACACAACACAGTTTTTTATTATACGTAATAAATGGTCATAATTTTTTTATGAGCTCATCATTGCATCTGCCTAAGCCTAAACACAATATACAGTACTAATGGGAGGTGTGCTAATGGCAAAGAATAATGGGCTCTTTGTTGTTTAGAATTGATTATACAAGAGTGAAAGCCATCCCATCTCTACTGACATGATGTCAGATTTATGTATAGTGTTTTTTTTTCTCCTATACATACAGCAACGCTCCACTGTGGCCTCAATGATGCACCGTCAAGAGACAGTAGAATGTCTGCGCAAGTTCAATGCCAGGAGGAAACTTAAGGTGAGTTTGGCCAGACAAGGGCACACGTTCAAAGTGGAAAAATAATAATTGAAATGGGTTTAAACTCAAATTTAAAAACCTTTTTGGAAATGATAAACTGTACATTATCACCCATTACTTACTCCAAATAGTTATAAATAAATGCAAAATCATATTAGATTTAGATTTAGTCAGTTCTTCTTGTGCCAAAAGTTCTACAGCAGGTACCTACCACCTTGTCACTCTGGCAGGTGGTAACATGTACCACCCCAGGCCAACCCTCGGACCATGCCCCTGTGTGTGGACACAAGAAGACACACAAACACACATAAATAACATAGATCCTTATAACTTGATATTTGTGTCTGTTTAGGGGGCCATTCTCACAACCATGCTGGTGTCCAGGAACTTTTCAGGTGAGCTTTGCAACTCTACAAATGACATATGAAGGGACAGTAATTTAATTTAGCCCAAAGATATTAAACTGGTCCCAGTGGTGTTTGGATGAAGTCCTGAAGCAATTGTATTTAGAGAAAGTGTGTTTTGTGACAAAAGACATTTTTGTCATAATACAAATATTTCACTTTGAAGTTCTATTTTACCTGATGTGATATCCAGAAGATTAGTATTTCTGTCACTTTGCTATTGTGCTTCCTCTTTACAGTCTATTTTGGAATCTAAATTCCATAACAGTATATTTCTCATTGTTGTTCACGTTTGCTTGTCAGCCTTGTCTGAGTCTTTTTGGCTTGGATTTCCTCCTTGTAAGCAGTTTGATTACTGGAAACACAGTGCAGCTTTGATTGAACACTCAATTTGTGGGCTGGATGAAGGCCTAGCAAGCTAATGTGTTACTACTATTGGCCCTGTGCTTATATGCTTAATGTAAGTAAAGCAGCTCCTGAAGATTGAGGCCCACTGCTCTCTGCAGTTCAATATTAATCTAGACTGAAGAAAGGAAACAAACCAGACCCCTAACTTGCTTTATGCATCACTTTTTATTAAGTGAAGGTCAACAGAAATAAGATTAATAATTTTAGAACGCTGGAATGCGAATGCTGAGAAGATTTCCAGTCTGCTGCTGCTTCTTATTCTAAAAACCAGGAGTTTGAGATCAGACAAAATTTTTTTCATTAAATTAAACAACTCATTAGTTTGATCCAACAAAAAAACAAGTTTATTAACTTGAACCAAGAAGGGGACAGGGGCTGTTGGGCTTTACTGAGACTCTCTTGGTCCCACTTGTGGAGCCATATTGAATTCCTCTCTGTCCAATAGTGGGACGGCAGCATACCAGCCCTGCCGCTACCACCAGCACGGCCGCAATGGCACAGGAAGGTACGTCCACTAGAAGGGGTGTTGGAGTCAGGCACTGCCAACTTCATGTGTGGGCTATTGGCATGTGGCCTGGGCTGCTTGAACCCCCCCTCACCAAATGTGAATGGTCGTCATTGTACTGGTGCATCTTACACACACATACAGACATGTGTAAATAGTAATCCACAAACGAAGCTCAGCTTGACCTTTCAGCATCCTGAAGTTCAAACAGATAGAGCTCCTCTGCAGGACTAGATATTTAAACTCTTGTGTCAAACACAACAGCCATTTAACAACCAGCATGACCCTCTGACCTTCTTCCAAATGCCGCAGCTGTAGGCTGTTTCAGCTGTAGGAGTTCTGCATTAACACATCTAGTGCAGGCTGCGTATCTTTTCCACAGCCAAACCTTTTTGAACTTTTATATTACAAAATTGAACAACATACAACCTTTCAACTCCTCAACACTTGCAGGTTTTTCCCCTTTTAATTCATTTTTATCCACAGACCGATGCCCAGTCGATGCCTGCCTGTGATCTCTGTAACCTTTTTTCCGCATGGCTCAGCCACTAATGGCCAGCCAAGCATGTGTATAAGCGTACAGTACAGTATGCCAACCTGCATGGGAAGCTGGATAAACAGAATGCACCGTGTCTTTTTGTTTTCTGTTTTTCTTTCTCTCTACTCTCCTGCCTGCTCCTGTTGTTTCTGTGTGAACAGACAAAACCACAAGTAAACCTAATGGGATCAGTATGTGCCAAACAAAGCGCTTGTAATATGATAAAACGGTGTGTGAAGCCACTTGCCCTCAGACCCACAGTCAAAACTAAAGTGCCAAACACACTTGATTTTGGCCTGTGGCCTTTAATGGAATCATCATTTAATGCATTACAAAGAGCATTTAAATAAGCACGATTGATAAAAATGACAAACATGCCTGTACACAGCAGCCAACAGGATATTTACATATAAAAGGAAAACCAAAAGAAAAGTAAAGTCTGTGTTGCTGATGAGTATGTGGGTGTCACCATTTTAAGTTTATAAACAGGGGAAGAGCATCTACAATATGGGGGGTAACTAACCTATATAATAGGCCATACCCACAATGGGCCTGTCTAGTGTGGTGAAATTAGTAAATACATTACACAGCTCTACTGCATTTATATTTGTTGTCTTAAAAGTAAAATACTGCTAAAGACAATGAACATACATTATGAAAATAGCACCTATACACTTAAAACCTTAAGTAAAATTCTCAGTAATGGAAATAAACATTTGAGTTGAGTCTCCCAGTTTTTGAGAGATTGTTTTGCTTTAACTTTCTTTTTTTTTTCACTTTTTTTTTTTGGTCTTTTCGGTTTATCCCGTGAGTTCAGGGTCCGCACAGCGGATCATTACCGCATGTTATTTTGGCACAGTTTTTACGCCGGAGGCCCTTCCTGATGCTACCCTCCCCAATTTCTACCAGGCTTGGAGCTGGGGATGGGAATGGGCTATTAGGGGTTCAGGGTCTTGCCCAGAGACACTTTGACATATAGCCGGGACCGGGGATCTGACAATATGGTCTGACCCTGAGGTCCGTAGACGACTGCCTTTACCAACTGAGCTACAGCCACAGCCGCCAGAACTAGGCTAGAACTTCTTTATGTTTAAATTAATTAAACATTAAGAAATATTAAAGGCTCTTAAAAGAGTTCTTGTATCTTGGCACTTTAAACAGGACCACATGTCAAATTGAAAAGGTGTGTGTCCTTATAATCCCCATAAAACATTCGAACACCCGTGTTTGTTAAAACTGTAATCCATTATCCCTGTTTTTACTGTTTATCACGTGCCATCGCTGTCCGCAGCAGGTTTTTACTTTTCAAGTGTGATGATTTCAGATGTGCTCGGTCAACACGTCATACCGACTTGTTTGTTTGAAGCATACTGAACCCTTCCCAGGTGAATGTCAGTCACGTGATGGGACGAGCTGTTCTCCTAAAGCTGTTCAGTTTGTTCGACAAGTGGTTCCAGTGCTGATAACTTGTTACTGATGGATTTCTCTTTATGCTTGACTGCAACTGTTAAATGTCTTGACTTACAGAGACTGAGCATTGTCACTGACAGCATAAAGGTCCAGAACGTAGTTTTGAATTTGCAGACATGAAGTCCTGAAGTTAAAGGTTCCTGGTCAGTTTAGTAGCAGTTGGGAATGCACTCTTCTGCACTTCTGAAAAAACAGATTGTAGTGGATGCTGCATGCCAAACATAGGCCGCATGATTAAAGAATGCTTTTTAATATGCGGTGAAAACCTCACGGGTCTTCAGTCTTCAGTTTTGTTTTCACTGTAGAGTTTAAGATGCTGATTTTTAATACATTACTGTTTTCTTGCCTTCTTCATTGCCTTCTTTCCCACTTACTAATGGAAGGTAAGAGACGACTTTAAACCAAGCATATGTTTTTATGCAGTAAGTGAGTGTATGACTGTGTGTTAACATTGGTGCGAGGAGTTGTTCTGTCTCTTGTGAACTTGTGAGTTATTTCTGTGTTATCTGGTGAGGCTGTGTGATCCGTTGTATGCACCAGTGTGGTCAATGTAGGCTAACAGATGGTTTCACTTCACATGCACAGGTTAGAACAAAGTAGATGATGGTGATTATCATGCAGGAGCTGCCAACTGTAGGATTGTTTGAATTTTCGTATTTGCCTTCCTGCAACATTTAACAAAGCCGTTCAGAACAACTATAACTTTGCTATAGTGTTAAGTTTTCCCTGAGGGAGGAGCAGAAGAACCTACACAGCAACTAACAATCAACAAAGAGATTTTGTTTGTTTCTCTGCTATTATGGATAAATATAGATAAGTAAAGGTTCAAATGAAAACTCTAAATTGACTCTTGTCTTACTTTTCATTTTGACTATGCCCTAATATAGTGGGTATCCATACAAAATATAAAAGATGTTCTGGAAGTAAACGGTTGAAGTTGGTGGATGACATTAGGCTCTATATGAAAAAGAGTAAAAAGCCCTCAGGATTTATACCTGCTTCAAAACAAATGTTTAATACAGAAGATGTGCAGTAGTGCATTCTAATGAATCTTTTCTGTTTGACTCAAATTGTCCTAATCTCCTTTTCTTGTCTTTGTTTTTTTTAGCATGCAAAACTTTACTAAACAAAAAGTCGGACGGTGTGAAGGTAAGCTCTCTGACCCATGAGGGTTGTATTAATAGTAGTTTCTGCCTTAATTACTCTTCCTCTCTTCTGCTGTCTCTTTAACTACCATATGATAACATGCATTTTTAATGTTATGAGGATATGGGAAAGCAATATGTCCTTTAAATTGAATTACCATCTTTACCTCTGGTGCCTCTTAGCTTTTATAAAGTCTATTAAACGGCATTTAAAGATTTTTGTGGCACAGGGAAAAGGATTGATCTTAAAAATAAATGAACCACTTCATCCTGTACGACTTAGCAGTTAAAGATGGGGAAGGAGTAATACATATTGGAGCCTAAAATGAAAATGAGTGACATAATAATGAATAATAAACTTGTATTATGTTTTTTTCCCATTAGATTATGCTTTGATTTGCAGCAGTTTAAGCTATCGTCATATTCTGGTGCTCGTTTTGATCGACAGAGTCAATGCATGCAGTGAAGCGCCGTCATCAACAAGGGCCACAATAAAATTCCCATTACTGTAACAGTAACTTACACTGCCACCCCCACCACAAATAAACTGCACAGCCAATTACTTAAATCTTTCAGTTTGCCTTTAGAATCTAAATCCTTGTTGCTGCTTTTTTTTTTTTTTTTTTAAAGCCCTCTCAGTATTCCCCCGTCTCATTTTTTTCTTATGTAACCTTGTGCGGCTCTTTTGGTTTTCTCTCTTATTGGGATCAACTTGGCAGCTTCACTTTTTTACTGTTTTGATTAGTTCCTTGTTTCCCGATGATCCCTTATTTTTTCCTCCTCCTTTCCATTGCTGTCTGTCAGAAAAGGAAGTCCAGCTCGAGTGTTTGTTTGATGGTGAGATCGGCTCTGTCGTTTTTGTTCATTTTCCATCCTTCGTCTATCTTGTTCTTTCCAAGCCTTTTTCCCGGGGTCCTTCCCTCCCCCTACCTGTGTTTCATTTGTATTTTTGCTTTCTTTTGGGCAGAAATGCATTGTGTCTGACAGTTTTGGTCTTTCCAAATTCATTCAACATCCCTGCATCCCCTTCTTTCACAAGTGCCACCAAAACCATTTCAGAACCTTACAAATAACAAACACATACTCGCTCACCCCCTAGTTTTCCTCCTCTTATGTCTGACTCTCCTGCATACGGATAAAATCAGGCTTTTTGGCTTAGTTACCAAGATGTGCTAAATGCTAATCATTTCCTCTCTTTCAGTTACTTAAATTTATACCATCATTATTTTTCATTTAAAAAAACTTTTATTTTTAAATGAAACCGCTGTCTTGGTCACATGCAGACAGGTGTCACTATTGAACTAGAAGCACTTTAGGTCAGTTAGACTGAGGATATTGCACTGCATATTAGAAATAGTCTACAGAAGTAAAATTGATACGTTTGATGTTCGCAATGGTGCCTTTGAATTTCCCAAGTTTCACTCTTTACTGTTGATTTAAGAAAGTCAAATGTGTTAAGTATATTTTGCCATTTCATTTTTGCAGTTTTCAAAATAAAACTGATGCTCAAAGAGTTTGGTAAAAATCAATTAAAGTTTAAAATTCTATTAATTAAAGTATTGCTGGGTATATGATACAAAATATTATATTTGGAGAAATATACGTTATGTTTTTTTCTGTAAAACGTGTTTCTGTTAAACAATATAAGAAAAACATCTAAAAAATTTGTTACGAGCAGCCAAACTGGAGTATATCTGACCTAATTTAAAAAATGACCCTAACAACTGTTTGGGTTTCATGACCAGGCCTGATAAACATTTGGAGTTATAAGACATGCTGGACTTAATGCTCTGGTTCTGGCAAATGTTCTTTTAAAAAAGCAAACTTTGGTTGTTTGCTTTTTTTTTGTAGATATTAATTTCTGGCCTGTTAGTGAGAAAATTTTCACAGTCAATAAATATCATAAAGCAGAACAAGAATAACCAAAGTCAAACCAAAAACATCTTAAAATAACATATTGGACCCTCTAACATAATTTCAAGGCCACAGAAAATAACACAGAAACAGACTTCCAGTAGTGGCTTTCTAATACATATGTTCATAGTACAGACTGGGTTTTACAGCTGTGTTAGTAATGTTCAGAGAAGTATGTTAGAGTGGTGCAGGACATGTATGAGAGCTGTAAGACCATGGTGAGGTGTGATGTAGGTGTGGGTCTGCAACAAGGATCGGCTCTGAGGCCCTTCTTGTTTGCTCTGGTGATGGACAGGCTGACAGATAAGGTTAGACAGGAATCTCCGTGTCTCCTCTCCAAATGTGGCTTTAGTTTACACATACACATATAACTAGTCTTAACAATCAGATTTTACATATTTAGTACAAAATGTTTTGTTTTGTTTATTAAATCGTACCAAATCTTTATCTTTTTTATTAGCGAGTCAATGACAAAGTGAGGTTTCAATCAAGGTTTCAGTAGCCATAATTCTTCCAAGCAATGATCAGGGTCATGGCTGTTTTTAGAAATACTGAGTTTCAAGCACTGAGCCTGTGAAAAAAATGTATTTCCCTAATCTACATATGGATATTGTATTATGTTTTAGGGGCAGATAGCTTTCAAACCATGTCAGTTGCCAGTAACATAAATAATCTGTCAAGCATTAATTCATCAGAATCAGATAAAATGTAGTAATGAATAAGCCACGCTACCCTGCTTTTCTCTGTCAACTCGTCTTTAGTAAAAATATGTATACCATTTTTATTTCAACCTTTTTGTTGAGGGTTAGGGTTTGCATCATATTGAATTTGAATTCTAGAAATGTCCCAAACAGTACATAAATTAAAGTAAAAAATTGTTCTATATAGTAAAATATTTATACGGTTGCCTAATAAAAGACGCTATGAGACTGGTGTGTATTGTTAAACTGCGACTGTACAGCAGGTTCCACTAAAAACTATATTTCTTTGGTAATTAGACCTAGAGTACACAGTTTGAATGTCATCAGGTCAGGTCAGCTATTAGTAAGGTGATGACACTTAAACACTGGTCCGGACCTCAGGGACCTTAGTGGTGTGAACAGCCATTATTGATCAGAGTCAATTCAATGGGCAACAGTAATCATTTAGTTGTTTTGTGGCTGAAATCCAGCTTTAGTTTTGGCTTCGACCTGACTTTGCTTGAGCTATAGGAAGTAAATACCATTCAGTTTATGCCTCCATGCCTGCATACACTGCTTTTCACCATGAGAGAAAAACTTTTAATCAAGGCCTTTCACTGCAGGCACAGACCGGTTCTGGTAACCATTATAATAAAGCAATTTTAGGAATCATTTACACACAATTTGGCTGTGTTGCTGCCAGAAATGGGCTTCCAATTTCTGGTAATTGTTTTAAATCTAAACTTTTGATTTGTCACGTTATCCCAGCCAGTAGCAGACAGTGCAGCTGTCTTGAGCCCTCAGTTTCAAAAGGACCCACTTCAGACCCAGTGTGTCTGACTGAACATAAATTTTTGTCGTCCAATTAAAGGGTTTGAGTAAACTTTGTATGTGTCTTAAATAACTAAATAAAGTCATTTAATCAAGACGTGACTCAACATCAATCTTTATCATCATCTTTCTCCTTCTTCACGTGTGTATGAAGTGCATCATTTGACATAACATGAGGTCTAAATTTAAACTGCAGGTCCATTTGTATTGTTTTTTTGTGTGTAGGCTAGCTGTCTTATCTGTGGTAAAAAAATGTGGGGAAGGCAGCTACAAGTCAGGTGATCTAAAGACTAAGAAGGAGAGGAACAAACTGTGGCCTTGTGCTCACACCTTCAGCACTTGCAAAGATAAGGAAAATAAATTGCCTTATATCCGAAGTCTCAGCTGACTTAGAGAGAAGGCCAGACTTTGAAATCCCCCCTACAATGATAAAAACAAGGTGGCTGAAAGGCTGGAGGATGTTGCCTTATTAAGTCACACGTAGCTCTGGAGTATGTTCAAGATGGCATGTTCAGATTTTGGATGCTGGACATTTGGACAAGGCCCTCCCCTTTTTTGACCTTCTGTTTCAGTAGTGTGCCCCTCAGATCTGTCTCGCATTCCCATACTTGTATTATACACTTTAAAAGGGCCCACTACAGCTCCTCGGCCCTTCTGCAATGAGCCACATGCCCCTCGCCCATTGATTTACCAGTTTGTTATAATTCTGGGGAAATACTTAAAATCCAATCAGAAATTGTGTTCTTTGTTTTAAAATGCATTTGCTGAGTGACTGTTCTGTATTTTAACTCTTTTTATGTATTGCAGTTTCTGCAAAAGTTGTAGACATATGCCAGCATACAGCTGGAAACCATGCTCAAAGAACTCTTCTATCACAGTACACAGCTTTATATTCTTGTGTCAGTGTGCTCACATTGATGTCGGTGCAGGACACTTTATCTATTTCTGCACGTTCACGTTGATAATGTTTAGACATTACTTTGCACTATAAAGGAAATATAGCAACTTTTAAAATGCAAAGTGCTGCAAGTCGCAGATGTTCCCTGAATCTGTTCCCACTTACAGATTCTGCAGCTTTAAACCACACTCAGTATGTTAAAAAAATTATGTTGGCCATGTAATAGCTCTATTCTTGTTTTCCACATAAGATTCTCATAGGATGGTTTATGTTTTAGACCCAGGGGGAACAGCAGGAGTCATTCTGTGTTGTGTTTCTTTGTCCCAGTCGCAGGGAAACAACAGTAAAAACAGTATAGTAAGCAGCAGCAGCACCAAAGACAGCAGCATGTCATCTTCAGCACCAATGGTACCTCATCTCTATTTGGTTTCTCTCACATTGCTTTTTACAGCATCATTTCATTGTTTCCACCTTTTTAATGTTTAGTTCTGTCTCTCACTCATCTTCTTGTCACATTTCATGTTAAGTAAAATCTTTTCTGTACTTCGTCCCGTCTTTCTTTTATCCTCTGCCTCTTCGCTTCTGTTTTGAACACAACCTGTGATGTCGGTGGTAGATTTGATGACTTTAAAATTGAACGACTGGTTTGTGCCTTAGTTTCTCTTCTTGCTCGTGTTTTACCCAGACATCCTGTGGACGCACTCATATATAACATTTACACAGTGCCCAACGCTGACAGGTAGACAAATGACTTTCATTTTGCAGTACAACAGCAGACACTTCAATCAAGTTCTGCTCAGGCTCACTAGAATCCACTGTGTTTTCAACTGTGTCACCTGAGCTTTGTTGATGTTCTCCCTTTGAAGTTGGACAGGATTATTGCGATTTTTTGAAAGTAAGGCTAAAAACTCAAAGGTTGAGCCTCTATAACATCAAACATCTTTTACTAGTTGCTCATCAATATGTAAACTGTAGATTTTGAGGATGTCTGTGTAAAAGAGGAGCTGGAGGGGACGGGTTTAAGACTTGATTGTACGAGGATGCAGCCTCTATTTTCAAATATCTAATGGAAAAGGAGCCTTACAGTTTGTACCCGACAGCCGACACACAGTAGAGCTTAAAAAAGGCTTGTATGAGGGTTGAATATGTAAACAAAAATTGTATTAGGAAAATCTCAACTTAGTGAAAATGAGAAGTTGCTTTTTCACTCCTGTGGGTCCACAGAAATATAGACTGTTGAGGCTGTTTTAATTACAAAAAAACCCCCAATATTTTTAGGTAGTTAGATGAATGAAAACTTAGTTGCTCAGTACAAGTGGTAAATGGCCAGTAAGGATTAAATAAATAAGATGAGCTTTAGAGGAACTAGACCAAGCAAGCCGACTGTTCCACCCTAGTATTCAGTCTTCGTGCTAAGCTAATTGCACGCTGGTGGTATAGCCTCAAATTTAACATCCAGACATGAGTGGTATTGACTCATGAAAGACTTTACAGGAAACAATACACGATGCCTTTTACTTTCTACACAATGCCAGTGCTAAAATGTGAGCAGTAATAGTGAGGTAGATGTCAAGCTTTGCATTCCATCAGAAGCTACCATTTCTGTTGTGTCTCCACATTTTTTAAAAACAAAGGCTTAAAATGTCCAAAAATACTTAAAACAATTTAAATATCCATGTCATAGAAGGGGCTGCATGACCTAAGGGTGTCATTTTGGCTCCACTGTTGATTGACATCAGACCGACTGTGGGACTGACTGAACCAGTTTACTAGGGGTTTGTTTTTCAATCAAGGCTGTACTCTGAACTAGTGATTTGCTTCATGGTGAATGTTTTTGTGGAAGGGTTAAGGTTGAGGATGAGGAGTGGTTACACACACCGTCACACAAAGGAAAATGAAAAATCCTAACTGTCATAGCCCAGCTGTGACCTCTATTTGAATAAGGAGGTGAACTGTATTTGTGTCAGAACTGGCACGAGTGTGAGATAGCACCGGCACTCACACTTTTGACAAACATGTAGTTGTCCGCAGAACCCTCCTCCTCAGTCATGACCCTGATGGTGAGTATGTCTTTAGCAGTTCCAAGTGTCCATGGCTGTTTTTTTGCATTTTGGAGACTTTAAAATTACCTTGTAGGTCACTGTGCTGGTGAACGGGGGAGCAGAGATTTACAGTCATATCTTTAATCGGCATAATTGCTCCGCAGCCTCTGAACTGTAGCTCCTCCGCTTTGTTTGGTGTGCGCACATGCATCTGTTTTGTACTGTGTGTTTGTCGTCATGGAATACATTCATTGGTGTTCCCTGGCATTTTCCCCGCTGCGCCCCCATCCATCCCCTCCCTGCATGGTAAAGTGTCTCCTACCTCCCCCCAGGAAGCCCAGACAACTGTTGTACACAACCCAGCCGACGGCACCAAGGTAAGCCGCTCCTTTTCCCAGACACTACTAACACTCACAGGTAACTCATGGAGGATTTTCTCTGAATGTACTCCATCAATCGCTGTCGAATCAGCTATAACCCTCTGTGCTTAATTTCACACTTAAATGAGCTGGCTTCTATCAGCTTATTTCTCTGGCTGATTACTAGAGAGCACAGGAGAATTACATGAAATTGTATTATTATCTATATGAGAGAAAATTCTGCATGTACCACCTTGAACAGCAGCACATGCACACTGGCAACTAAAACACATTTAAATCTCCATCTATTCAAAATTGGGAGGCGACTGCCACGCTACTTGCACTGTCATGTTAGTGTACAAGCTTGCACACTAGTAGCACTGTTTACTCAAATGCAGGTGCTTATATGAGTTTATTTACTTTGGTGCCTTTTTTTACATAAAGACTTGCTTCACTTAGAAGCAGGTATACCCTAACATATTAGCGGCAATATTTCGAATTGCTTGCACGCGTTGTTGCTTTGACATGTGTGGCTCGCTATGCTTCTTCTCGCTGCTGTCCTGGCTGGTCTTTGCTCCTGGGAGGGGGTTGTGCACCCGTCCATCTGTCTGTCTGTCCGTCTCTCAGGTTGTCGGTTTGTCCATGTGGGAAAAGTGTTGACAACTACTTAAACTTTAGCTCACTTACACATTAAAAATGATTTGTCTTGCTATTTCTCTTCTCTCCCTTTATCATTTTTCTCTGTCCTCCCGCTCTTCTGTCCATCTCTTGCTTTTTTTGCCCTGTCCATGTGACAGGGCTCCACAGAGAGCTGTAATAATACCGAAGAGGAGGAGATGAAAGGTAGGAAAGGTACTTATCCAACTTTCACCTACTCTGCATGCCTTTATTGTTCACTGTGTATCTTGTCCAGGTTTGTCAGTCAGTTTATGAGAACTGGTCTTTGTACTGGTCCTCCAAAAAGACCAACAAATGGCGAAATCCAGCAGCTGTAGTGAACCTAAGACCATCACATAGTATTTGGACCCTCAAACGTTTGTCTGGAGGTGACTGGAGTCATGGATGGCCCACAAAACACAGAGTCAGACCTGAGTCCACTGTGAAACAACTAGTGTTGTTGTTGTTGAAACCAATCATGTGACATGACATTAAGGAAGTACTGATTTTTAAGGCAAACCAGGGCTCAGTCACTAATTGTAACCGGTATAATGTATGTCTGACTGTAACCAAACTGCTGTGTTTGCACAGTTTAAATCCTGCATTTTTAAGCCGAGATGTTTTTTTTGCCTGGAACCAAAAGAGGTGCTGTTTCTACAGATGTCTGCTTCACTAGGTTGTATAAGAGGGTACGGCCAAACAACGTCCATTTGAAGTTAATGTTGGAGGACAGGTTGTGTTTGAGGTAATGCGCATCTTCTGGATAGAGTTTAAGGCGATTGTTGGTTGGCCAACAAAGGCTGTGATGTAAGCAGCTGGATGTCAACACTGTCCATGGGTGGAGAATGAGCAGAGCTGCAGTACCTAAGGATATGTTTTTGGTGGTGTAGTGGAGTATTAATTGAGTTCATAAACCACAAATCGCAGCTACTTTTCAAACCAGAACTCTTTTTACTCGATCTTTATGTTAAGTTGCTTTAGTTGTCTTAAATCCTCTCCTTTTCCAAGAGCACAGGGTGGTACTTTTCCATCTGAAATGTGTGCACAGTATATGTGTTTCTGTTTGTAGAGCTGGGTGATAATAATTTATCGAGCTTTTTATTAAGAGTTGGTTAAGAATAAGAGCAGTGAATTAAGAGAAATTAGATTTTGTCAAGATAGTACATACAATATGTGTGTGTTTTGGATTGTTATTTGGACAACATGGGACATTTTTAGCATAGAGGCATTTGGTCAGAGTTTTAGTAGAAGTTGATGCATGCATCATATGCGAGTACCTGTTCCTCATTCTGATTGTTGGTGTGCATGCCGGCATTACTTAATGCCAGCACTTAATTAGCAGTCTTTAGCTCTAGGATGACCCTTTAATGTTTTCAGGTGAATGAAGTAGGGCAAAGCCAACTGCAGCTTACCAGAAATTAGTTAATCCAGTTACTTAGGCAGCTTTCTTTGGTTTACGGCTCATGATCTTATAGTGGATTGTCACTACCGTGCAGTTGGGAAGCTGTCGCGCCTGTTCTCTCTTCTTAGTTTGACATGCTTTGGATGAAAGCATCTCCTAAATCAATGCAATGAAGTTTCTCTTGTCTAATCTGAAACTCAAACGCTGCAGGATGCATCAGCTCCTCCGTGTACAAAATCTAGTGAATATTCCCCTCTAACATGAATTCAAATTGAATATGTCAGACAAAACAAGCTCTGGGAACTTGTGAAAAAATAATTTATGAGTTCCTACTATATTGTATGATCACCCTCTCAGGCTCCCTGTCATTATGCATCTCTTTGTATTTGTGTTTCCCTTATGACGGGGCAGTGGCTGTCTGTGAGTCTGCTGCTACAGACAGTGCAGTGTTAAGCCAGAGCAGCTCTATTAAGGAACAGACCCCAACCCAATCTCCTAACCTCCCACCACCCATCTGTAAGTTGGCAGTCATTTACCTGATTTAACTTTCAGCTCTGAGCTTTGTGGCCTGACGTTTTATTAATAAATCAGCACCGCAATACACTGTGTTAAAAAAAAGTTCCAAGTAATAAACCAAAAAATCAGACCTCTTCACTTCAGCTCTTCCCAACTTCCTGCGCTAGTTCCCCCTCTGTCCTATGGTGCTGCCATGTAAAGGCACCCAGACCTGGCTCCAGACTGCTTTTTCCCCTCTGTACTCCCTAACAATGTTCTGTCTGAAGACCAAATTCCTATAATCACTGTTTGATAGCTTTTGTGCATTATAATTTAAATACATATATTTATGACATTGCAGCTTTCCTAATTATAACTTTTTTTTTACTGGGATGATGGTACCTGCCTGCAGCTGGTCCTCTGCAGGAGGCTGCTAGCAGCTCCAGTGTCCCTCAGACCACTCCAGTTCAGAGCTCCAATCCTGAACCAGAGTCTGCTATATCGCCCCCCACAGGCAGCAGCAGCAACCTGCAGCAGAGTAAGTTTTAGGCAGGTTGTGCGGTGCTTATGCAAAGACTCTTGCTGCAGTATTCATGGTGTCTGAACTCTCTGTGCCACTTAAAGACTGTTTGAGGGGAAAGAAACTGAAATCTTCTTAAGACTTTCTGAACACAGTTCTATATGTACGTGTGCAGGATTTTCTGGCTAATTGTGCACAGTTTATAGCATATCCACGCAAAAACCCTAGTGTTTACATACAGTTCGTGTTTTTCTGGTGTGTGGTGTTTATTTTTTCTACTTTTGTTTTTCACCCTTTTAATTTCGGGTGCATTTGAGTAATTATTTATCCCACATAAGTGTGGTGGATGTTATTGCTGTGGGTTTGTGTGTGAAACATCTTCCCACATTTGAGTCACTTTCAAGGGATTCATTGAACTAAATAATTAGCTGCCTGTGTATCTGATGCTGAGTGTAACATCGTGAGTAGAGGGTGTGTTGTGGCTTGTAAAGGCTGATACCAAATGTCACTGTCATTACCATCGGCAGTGCCCACGCGGTTTGTGGCTTATTTCAAATGTCAGAGGTTTCAGCCTTGTGAGACCATAAGTGCAGGGGAAGCATGAGTGATGGTGCTTTCATGTTCAACCTCCAGATGATTTGTCTTTAACCTCTTCTGTATGTCTTCCCCTTGCTCTCCGTTTCTTTGTTTTTAGCTCGTAAACAGGAGATAATAAAAATGACAGAGCAGTTGATTGAAGCCATCAACAATGGAGATTTTGAGGCTTACACGTAAGTTTGCATTTGCAGCTTAGATAATTTCACCACAAGAAGTTTTCACCTTTTTGGAAACATTGTGAAATACAAATGTTAACCTTTATTTAATTAGGCTCAACACGCACCTTGACCTCAGCATGATTTAAAATGTCATGTCATCATTCCTCACATACATCGTTATTCCTGCAGGATACTAAGTTCTTAAAGCTGAACCAAAGGTTTATTTGTGGCGGTGTTTTCCTTGGACAGGAGAATCTGTGACCCTGGACTGACTTCATTTGAGCCAGAAGCTCTTGGAAACCTGGTGGAGGGCATGGACTTTCACAGATTCTACTTTGAGAATTGTAAGTTTCTCAGTGTTATAGACTTAAATAATTTCACAACACAATGTTCTTTTTATCAATTTAGATAAGCATTTGAAAATTTGTCATAAACAGAGTTAAAATACAGGTTAATGGCCAACTAAATGATAAAGTGGTGCTGAAACCAGTGATGCGTGATCAAGAAGCTGCAGTGTTGCCCCATTCTTAAACGTAAAGCGCCAACATGTAGATCTAAAACATAAAAGCAAAGATAAAACGAGCAAAGATAGACGCTGAGCTGGTGCTCTTGTTGTTGGACCACTTAGTAATAACCTATTAGCTGCTTGGTGTAAGGTTGTGTAAAGTTTTAGTTTTTGTCACCAGACATTCAGGAAATGTAGAAAACTTCCTAAACACACATTACAGTAATAGTGAAATATGTGCTTTAGCATTGGTTGCTGTTTCCTGTTGTTTACTTACTACTCAAGCTTCACCTTTTGTTAAGTTAGTTTAATTTGTTACTTTCAGAGTGTTAGAGAAACCTGGGAATACATCCTAGCGTAACACTTGGTGTTTGTCTTCAATATAATACAAACTCTGAAGAGCAACATTTGTATAAAATCCTCATGTATTACTCTAGTGTGACTGTCGACATCATGTTTAAAATTTACTAGCGACTCTGTTGTCTGGTGACTGTCCTACAAATGCTCTGGTGGTTCTGTATTTACAACAGTTTAGGTTTACTTACACCAAAATACCAAATCCTGCTTGTTGAGGATTTAAATGCAGTTCATAGTTTTCAACACTTGAGGTCTGACAAGCATGTTAAATGCATTTTGTGCATCATTTACATTTGTTTGTTTCTGTGGCTTCATAATCTATAGTGCTTCTGGTCAAAAACACCTCAGTATAAGTTTATATTTTTGGTGGATACAGGTAACATTTATTGCTAAAACCCATCTATACTATTACAGTAGACTAGGAAAGACAGCAGATATTTAATCTGAATAACTGGACCTAGGACAGGAAAGTCAGTCAATTCTGAACTAGGACAGCAATTATGGATATGTTAATTTTCCCTCAGATGTAACAGTTCCTAATGTTTAAGCTGCCAACATGTGTGCAACATAAATTCATTTACAAACAGCTGATCTGCACATTCCCACCCACAGTGCTGAGTAAAAACAATAAGCCAGTGCACACCACCATCCTCAACCCCCACGTCCATCTGATTGGTGAGGATGCTGCCTGCATCGCATACATCCGCCTGACGCAGTACATCGACAGCCAGGGCCGGCCGCGCTCATGCCAGTCAGAGGAGACGCGCGTGTGGCATCGCCGCGATAGCAAATGGCTTAATGTGCACTTCCACTGCTCAGGAGCACCGGCTGCACCCCTGCAGTGAACTGATAGAGGCCCAGGTAAGGTGAAAAACTCAGTCTCACATCAGTCTATAAAAAACTTTTGCACAGATTATTCAGATCTCCAGGATTTTATTTTATTCTAACATTTCTTTTAAAAGACAAAATGCAGTTTGTAGCCTTAAGGCACCGAAGCTTTATTAGTTCCCTCCTCTCCACCTCAAATTTGACAACATTCATGTTTTTATTTGTAATGAAAGGACAAATCCCCAAACATGCTAGATCATGATTGTATTAACTTTAAATCAGCTTCATTTACTGATCATTTTAAATTTAATTTGAAGGAAATGGAAGATTTGGAATTTTGAACACTTCTTTCCTTGTGTAAGTTAGATGAGAAGCGTGATACCACTTGTGCCTATCTCTCCCTTCCACCTCTGTCTTACTCGAGGTAAAGGTCAGAAAGGGAAGTAAGAGGGAGAGTTGGCGAGGTCAAGAAAGGTCAAGAGGTAGAGCTCGAGAGGGAAGTTGGACACTCTAACTCTCTCACCACAAATTAAATTCCATTTACCTCAATTGTCTTGCAATGAAAGCAGAAATCATATGTTAGACACATCCTTTAACCACTGTGTTCTTCCTTCTCCAGCTCTGCCTGAAATCTAAAGCTGTTTGGAGCATTTATTCTCCGTGGTCGGGTTGGTGCCTGAGATCCTGGCTGGAAAGAGGCTGCTCGGGAAGATGTAAAAACACAAAAGTGGTGAAAATACATTAGTGTAAAAAAAAAAAGATAAAGAAAAACATAATCCAAAAAATGCATACTTCAGAAGGTTGACTGAATGACCGACCAACACCAATCCAGTCCAAACCTAGCTAGATGATGTTGGGGCTCGGCTGATGTTAGCCCCGTTCTTCCAGATGGTGCATGCTTCTGGTGGCAACACAGGGGTGATGCTGTCCTGGTCCTTTTTTCCCAAGGCCTTTCTTTCCCTGTCTTTGTTTTGTCTGCTGTGTGGAAAAGTATTACAATGTTAAAAGATATATACGTAACTGAAAATTAAATACACTTCACACGCTCACATGGTGATTGGGACAGAGGCAGCAAGGTTACTGTATGGAAAGGTTATTTTCTTTTTGTTTTATACGTATTAAGAGTGAAGCAGAACGTCTGCTTTAATAGGAGTATTGTTTGTTTTACAGTTAGAAGTGTGTTTAGGGGATTTATGAGAACAGGAGCAACTGATACCCACTTAAATGTAACCATTTTAAGTGTCAGGTTCTAGCATCTATACATGTTTTAAAGGGGTTTAGTCATAAGTTTCTGAAGGGACCTTTATTTCCTGGAACATCTATTTTAAATGTGTGGGGAAAGAGTTTTTAATTAAACTGAGGGTTTTATTTAATGCAACTGTGTACAAAAAGATATTTATATAATTAAAACAGATTTACTGTCAGGTGTAGGTGAGGAGTTGAGCTTGTAGGTCTAAGTTTTCCTTCTTTGAGGTCCCAGGATGTAAATACGCACACACACGCACACACACACACTCACTCGCGGTCCTTTTGGTCCAGCCTTTAGTCTCTCTCGAGCTTTAGACAACGTGCAGGCCAGCTCATCCTGAAGTTGCAGAGAGTCTCTGACTGCTCTGCAGTGTTTAGAGCTGAACACTAGGAGGCGCCACCGGTCAAAGTCTAAAGCTCTTTACATCTCTGAACTACCTAATCTAAAAGCACGAACACTCACATCAACTGTTTTTTTAATTTAGTTTTTATCAGTGTATTTTTGATGTGAAGCATGGTTTATTTCAACTATCTAATGGCCTGTACTGTTTCTGCACAGACACTTAAGACTCGATGCTGTTGTGTTCTCTCTTCCGAGGGAGTGAACCTTTCTGCAACTTCAGGTTATGCTTGCCAAAATCCTTCCCCTGCACCCTACCTCTGTCCCTCTATGTCCACCAGTCCTGCCTCCACATTTGCTTACAACGCCCATCTTAGTGGCACCACGTTGTGTGATGATGATGATAACATCACCCTTTTGCCTGTCCCTTGTTCTGATTGTGATGTTAAAATTTGTATATTGTCCGTCTTGGCTTGCTGTACTTCTGTGTGAAGTCCAGGCAGTAAAAAAAGCATGTTCAAAAGGGAATGCAGCTGATGGATTAGGTGGAAAAAATGTTTTTTTAAGATGGCATGATGTGAAGAGGGCTATGCTGAGGGCTGTGGGACCTTCTTCACTGATGGCAATCAATGGATTTGGTTCATTTTGTCAGTTTCTGTTGCAAATTTCAGTTTTGTCGCCCCCAAATTTTACAGTCTCTGCTGTAGTAGTTAGTGTTCTGATGTTTATATTTTTTTTGTTTAAGCCAAAACTATAAAGGATTTTAAAATTAATGGAGTCAAAAAAAAAAAAAAAAAGAAAATTGTGGTAAACTGTGGCTAATTTTAAACTAACACAATCCTGATCCACATCATATTAGCATACGAGATCAAACTGGACAAAACATCTGTGTCAGTGATTTAACTTTGCAGCACTGTTTTTTTTACTGTGTCGTAGACATTTTGTGTGTGACTTTGTACCAGCGGAGGGGTGAGGCTTTGCCGTCTGTCCCGTATTTGTGCTACGCTGCCCTGTAGTAACTCATGCCCTACTTATTTAGGCTGTTGCTGAGAAACTACAATGATGCTTCAAATCATCACATATCGTGTCTGTTAGGCAGATTTTACAAAGTTTGTGAATCCTGTGAGCCCCGTCCTTCTGAGTCAACTACCTGTACTGTGACATATCTGACATACCATAAAACTGTGTCGCCCACACACACTTTTTCCACCATGATGACAATGTTATACCAGTACTGAAACTATGTGATGTTTTAATGGCTCCAAGTAGTTCTGTTTGTGCCGTGGGCACTGGCCCACTTGTTTGTTGATGCCACCAATTTGACAAGAACCTTTCTTTTTCTATCTTGTGGATTTCCAAAGTCATGTGATTCATGTTTAAAAGTAACGGATTGGTTTGAGCAAACAGAGCTGCATGAGTTTACCAAAGTATTTGAACATTTGGATAAAGTTAAAATTAACATTTTCTTTGACTAATATGAAGCCAAAACAAACCACAGCAAACATTTTTGCTGTTTATAGCAGGACAGGCACAAATATGAGTAGTACTGAATAAGGCTGCACTCTGTTCATATTTGCTTGTTCGTTGCTGCTTCAACACCTATTCATAGAAATGAGCAATCATTTCTAATATCACCTACACTCCTGTTTTTCCAGCTTTGATGGGTGAAAGTCGGTCATTTTTAAACCATCCTACACATGCAGATGGTGCAATAAACCTGCTCACAAAACAGACCAATATCATCTTTCCACCTCATTTAACTGACCATGCAGAAAGCTTTGATTTTATTTGTTAGGTTACAATTTTGATGTGAAGCACATTTAATTTTTGATGGATTGAAATATGACAAACTGAAACAATGTTATTCTGGATAATCCACATAACTTAGCTGCTTTTGAACTTGCATATAACATCCGGGCTATCTGCATGAATAGGGGAGTTTTATATGGAGTTCATTGTTTTGCGGTGTAGAAAGGTCATAATAATTAAAATTTTAATGTGCAAAAACAATTTAAATTACATTTCTGCAGAATACTTCATTTAAAGTTTAGAGTCCTCTACATCTGCAATCATTGATTCTACTTTTAAAAATATATATATATTGCTTGATATGGTTTAGCTTCCCTTATTTGAGATTTGCGAAAGGTAATACAGGACCAATTTTTTTTAAACTACCTTTGGGTTGATCACACTACCTGAAAGGGATTGTTTACACAATAGCTTAAAATATATATAAAATGTTGTTCAAATACTTTGGCAAATATCTGTTAGGTTAAAACAGTACCAGACTAAAGAAGGAGGACAAAGGGATCCTTGAAATGTTTAAAAGGCTGAAATAAGGAAAATTCAAAAAACAAATCATTAACAGCAACACTATATATGCAGTTTGACAAATGGAAGAAATATGCATGTCTACTTTCTGGTAATTTTTCACTGTTTACTTGATAAAGAAATGGAAATCTATGTTATTTGCATCCTCAAGGTTATGAAATGGCTCCGTCTGAGATCAAACTCAAGTGATATTATCTCACATTAAAATGCATAAAAGATTAGCAAAAGCCTTAGCTTGTATGTCCCCCTTTGTAAGCAAATTTAATGCATTGTAACCTTATAATAAAGGGGCTACACACATCTATACTGAGTTTCATTTGGATGCTGGATTTTTGCATGACCAGTTAATAAAAACCATACATTATCAATTGTTTGTATGGATAGTTGTTCTTCATAACTTTATTATTGGAAAACAATTAATAAAATTTGGTGTCAGCTTGTCTCTTGTTGTATTGCAGCTATTTCTTAAAGAAATTAAGGGCTTACTGTATGTCTTTAAGAACAAATGTGTAAGGTTTTGTTAAATGCACAGATGATTTTAAATGTGACTAAATACAATATACTATACCATTTATGTTTTTAGCAATTTATTATAAAATTATCCCGCTTACACTATGACAGGAGGTTTCCATTCCCACAGACTAATACATTTGTATGTCTGTTGTACATATAGAACTGTCAGTCATCTCTAGGGACTCCTACAGCTACATATGAACAAATGGCATCACCAAACATGAGCAATTATGGAAAAAAGTGAAGGCAAAGCAGTGTTATTTATTTATTTTAAACCAGAGGTGTTAAAAGGATGGTTTACCACTCGTCAAGTCTGTTTTAAAACAATGGAGAAGCCACATGAACGTTGTTTGCTGTAATAATTGCTATCATGTTCACACCAGTCATTTACCCCTTCCTAAGGAAAGTATGATGTAAGAGAAAACAAACAAAAGTAAATGTACATAAATGATCAAAGCAAATGACAACGGTATGTAATCTAATTTGATTGGGTTTTGAAAACAGTATGATGACCAATACCAATAACCGATAAGTATAATTTTGCTAATATATTTGATGTAGAAAGTCTTAATTTGAATATTTTTCCTTGTTAGGTGTTTTGTGATTTATGTTTTACACAAAAGCAAAATAATGTCACAACATAAAGGCATATACCAACCTTCAGTTCTTAAGTTCAGGCATGTTTCTACATTCAACGCTACAAAACCTTAAAAAAAAAAACATCAAGGAATCACAAATAATTATAGCTTACTGTTATGATTTTATACTGTTTACTGTATGTTAATGCACCATTTTGAAGTTAAATAACGCAATTCAAATCTGCTGTCCACTGGGCTTTGGATAGGAAGTGGTCAACAACAAAAGCGATCTTTTAATGGCCAGTGTGAACAGATGGGATCATTACAGCCAATAAAAACTAGATTAGTGTATAGTGGATTTTTTTACGTGTGTGACTAGTTTTAATAAAGAACACGACACATTTCATACCTCAAAGTCATGCCACTGCTCTTCATCCATCTTTGAAACGGGACACTGTTCACATGTGTTGGCTCACAGCAGGCATCGCTGACATATTGTAGAAGCTATGTATGTAGTGAGGGAAAGGCTTCTGCACAGACCAAGGGGGAAATAAACAACAAAATGGTAATCACAACCCAATAGATCTTCTATATCTTCAAATTTACTTTTTGTCCATCTTTAGTAACCTTCAACCTTCAGGTGTTCTCACTTATCCTGAATAAGTTATACTCAGTTGAAAGTTATATGCAGCAGTAAACTAAACAACATCAACTTGTACTTGAAAGACAAAGCATGAAATACTCTAAAATAATGATCTTCTATAACCTGCAGCTTCATTGTTATAGTGGTTTTCTCTCACAGTAACATTTTGCAGGTTAGCCACAATTTTCACAAACACAAAGAACCTGTCTTGTAGTTGTACATTCCCCTAGAGCAGGTTCTTATCTACAGTATGTGGGTCATTTTATTGAACTTTCAATAAATAGTAACAATTCCTTGATACAAAGCCGCTGGAAGTGGGGATATCGCTCTGAGAAGGAGGAATCAGTCACAGTAAGTGAAAACACCTGCATGGTTGAATTATCTGTGTGCAGTCAATGCGCTCACTCTTTGGAAGGTTTACACCAGCACCTATTAAAACCATACAACGTTAAAATATGCTACTCATACTTTCAAATACTGCCAATCTCTTTACTGGTCTTTTACAAATTGCTGCCAATACAAAGTTGTATAAAGCCTTTAGTTGCCTGTGATGCAGCTGCACAAAGACTTATTACCTTTCTGAAACACCTCCCTGGTCTGTTTGGTCTGAAAGAGTAAAATTAGAAAGTAAGCTTACCACAGGTCTTTAGCGTATCCTCATCTCTTCTTGAGACTGGCACCCAAGTCTCCCAACAAAATGTAAGGGTTGACCTGAACTGTGGGTGACAGCTTTTTACCCAGAAGAATTATACATGGAATAAGAAGAATAGATATTTATCCTTTATAAAATTTAACAACTAAACTTGTTCAACTAATGCCAGGGACAGAAGCAGAAGTGGAGCCAGACTCTTTTTGTAAGAGTGGCCAGACAGGGGCTAGTTCTGACTTTGGGGTGGTCAGCCCCCACACCATATAAATATACACTGTACAGACTTTAGTCCCTTGACCTATTAACAAGCCATTCTCAGTGTGACAAGACATGTGCAGTAAAATGATGACGATACAACAAAAATGTCACCCCGAAACCCCTTGTGATTGAGATTCTTAACAGCTATACCACCTTAACACAACTTTAATCCTTTAAAGTATTTACATATTACCAGCAAAATCTACTTTAATATTATGTAAAATATGCTTTAGTAGAAAGTAGGAAAATGCAATATGTACGCAGCAATAACACTGTAAGGTGTATAATTTAAAGCAGCTTTGAGCCAAATTGGAACAAAAACAACATTTCAAAGAGTAAAGGAATTTTAGGTTTCTCACCACATCCCTATTTCAACACTCAAAATTTGTGACATTATTACTGAAACAGACATTTTGGTTTGCATGTTCGAAAAGACAAAAAGAGCACACAGTAGCCTTGATGAATTTTAATTACATCAAATGGGTTTATGAAAAAAGTGGAAAAGGAGAAAAACACCAGGTCTCATTTTACCATCAGGTTCAACATCAAAGAAACTGATAACTGCAAATGTACTGGGCAGGTTACAGGTCACCCATACGCCACTCTACCGAACTTCAGGTCTTCTTTTGCTTTTCAGAGCAGGACAGAAAGCAATAAATGAGATGAACTAGTGCAATATGATCTATGTTAATACAGTATAGGACTCATATGAGAAGCATGTACAGTTGTTTCAGAGTCTCTCTGTGGTGGCATGAACCACGATTGCCAGCTGTCATATAGGTGACCTGGAACGCTCCCTGGACCAGTCTCAAATTCACTTAGATCATACAACCTTCACCCATGATTGGCAGGCAACAGAAGCCCCTCTCTCCGCTTTCATGGCTTCCTTTCCAAGATCGTTTGGCATCCTGGTGAGTAAAACCACCACTAAATGCTGTCCTCCTTGATGAGGTTGGGTGATTGGCTGATTGATTGCTCCATGCAGATTTTGATTCTTCAGTCTGATAGTACAGAAACTTGATTCAGAAATGTTTGTGCTGACATGCTTTAAAAATCATTTGTCCCCACTTGTGCATGCTGCCCATTTTGTATGATCATGGCATTGGGCAGAAGATTCAGCTGACTTTAAAGATGCAAAGAGGATCCAAAATAGAGTCATGAGTCTGGTTTAGGATCACCCTCTTGGTTGTTGCGTGAATATTGGCACTTTAATCTAGGTCCTTAGAGACTAGTGCACATTTTGTAGTCCATTACACTGAAGCACACATCTCAGCGCAATCTGCTACAGCAGTCTTTATTTAAAAAAAAAAAAAAAAAAAAAAAAAAAAACTGTCACAGCAACATTTTGTAGTATTTTTCTTGTTTCCTTGATTCAAGGAAGAAAAACAAACCAGAGAAGGAAGCAACTTTTCTCTAATGAAGTGTCTGGGTTTTAAAAAAAAAAAAAAGGGAAGAAGGAGGAAAACTGGAAAATACAATCTTTTCTCACTGCAGATGGTTTCAGCAGATTAACTATATAGGCTTCAACCACACAGCTCCAAGGCCACAATATTCTGAGTCCCAGGCAAGCAAAGAGGAGCAGAAAGAGTAAACAAAGAAAAGGTTAGAAAAAACAAGAAA
Organism: Channa argus; assembly: GCF_033026475.1. Lineage (NCBI taxonomy): Eukaryota > Metazoa > Chordata > Actinopteri > Anabantiformes > Channidae > Channa > Channa argus. The sequence goes on from NC_090197.1 coordinate 34,318,864, forward strand.
GCCAATGTAAAAGAAAATTGAACACAAAGGAAAAAGGTTTAAAATCGGAATTTGTACGAGTAAGTCAAGTGATGTACAGGAGACGACTGCAGCCAGCCTGAATCTGCATGCATTCTTGAGGAAGGGATTTCAGTGCTATACTGAAGCCATGCAGCAACAACAAACAGTGAAAACCACAAAGAGCATACTTTTATTCACCAGCAGGGAAAACTGAGCAGCCACCTTTTGCAACAACACATAAAGCGCCACAGAGCAAGCTTTTTATGAGCTATTGGAATTATAGAACTCCTCTGGTTGGGGGATTTGGAGATACAAACAAGCAAGTGTCCATTCACTCAGGGCAGCGTGGTTAAATGGCCCATTTGCCCTGCAGACCAGGGTCCCATCAGGCCTTGTGAACAGGCCTCGACACCACAGGGACCGTGTGGGCAACGGCCTGGACAGTGCCCGGGAGGGGAGGCGGGGGGAAGCGAGGCGGGGTGGGGTGGGGTGGGGTGCGGTGGGGTGGGGTGGGGCCGGGGGTTCATGGGGTAACAGCTTAGTGAAGCAGGGGAAGCAAGTGCACGACAGGATGGATGACATCTGTTACACCATGTTTTAGGTTCCCATGGAGACAAGACCAAACCCCCCCACCCACATCCCTATTCCTCCCACTTGAGCAGCACGCACTCACCACGTGCGCACAGCATGGTAGCTGACAGACGAGGGTAGAAGGGGGGTGTTTAGCAGCTTTGCTGCGGCTCCCCACTCCTGCTTTTTGCCTTTCTGCCCTCCACATCTGTAGAACAAAGGCAATGTTTGTTACATCTGTGACAATGACATGCACAGTTTCATTTACTAAATATCTGCATATACTGTAGATCACGATAAATACAACAAAGCAAATTCAGAAAAGGAACTATAGAGTACAAAGGTAGAAATAAATAAGGATCTAAATGCAAACGGTTGTACTAGATAGGCACGATTAACAGTGCTCATCTTTGATTATAAGTTATTGATTACAATATTCTGTACAAGATCTTGTCCGTCTAAAATATATTATCAAATAGCCATCCTCAAGTTAGGGTGCATCTTGAGTGCAAGTTTTTAGAAACCAAAAGAAATGACGTTTGAGTCACTCACATAACAATCTGAACATTGCAAACTATTGACAACTAACTAAAATCCTGTTTCCATGTCTTTCTGTATTTAAAGTCAGTGTCAAGTTTCACTTTGTCAACTAAAGGTGACCTTCATTTAGATCGTTTTGTGAATGAAGCTTATCATTTTGTCACTAGCCCGAAAAAGGTCCGCAAGGACAAAACCCCTTGTCCACAGAGCAAATGCTCCAGTTAACATGTTTAAAGAAAATACAGAAAATGTTACAAATAATTAAAAAAACAAAACAATGCACACCAACAGTGAAACAAAAGCACGTACCTATATTACCATTTTGATAACAGTATTCAAAATGAGGGTTTCAGGTCAGACACAACAAAGCCATGCAGTTTAGTGGATAATGAAACTCAACTAAAAGCAGGGAAAAGGACACTCTCCCATAAATGAAAACATTACATTAAACAGAAAGTGAAAAGCCCACACAATTAATAATTTTAATTTGAAGGAAAAAAAATTCTTCTGAGATACTAGGTGAGTCTATGTTTCCGCAGCTTGTGAAATTCATTTCTTGATAAATCTGCCTTATTTTTACCCCCTGTGAATTCATGATTGAAGCTACATGCACAAATACTCAGCGTAACTATGATGTATTTGCCTACTAAAGTGGATAATTGTATAGTGTTTGCCAGTGAAATGGATTTGATTGAAAAAATAAACATAAAAGACAAAGGCTGTTGGACAACTGAACGTTGATCAAGTCCCACCTCAAAACAGAACAAGATAGAAAAAGGATCAAAGACCCAAAAAAAGAAAAAACTGTCCATCACCCATCAGCACAAAACAGAACAAAATGACAATAACACACCACACAAAGATATAGTGCTCTGATAAATACATGCAGGGAAGGCAGACCGTCTTTCTTTACCATCAATACATTCTCCCCTCTTTAGGTCAAGTCTCAAGTAGAGATCAGCATGACATAACATCCCTGTCATTCACACACACCCATACTCAAACCACAGAGACTGGTTGTCCTCTGGACTCAATGAGTGATCCGAATTGCTCACACGGTTAGGATCTATGCCATCATTACTCTCTTTGTTACCGGCTGGGATGGATCTTGTTTGGCAATTTGATTGGCTGTGAGCGGCCTGATTTTGGTTTAAAATGTGATTTGAGATAGGAGTTGGGTGTGTTTTGTTTGTAACAGGTGGCCCACTAATGTTGCTAACTAGGGTGGGGTTTAGAGACAGGAAGGGGAGGTTTTCTCCTGCAGGCTCACTAAAGATGGAGTCCATGAACACCGACTCCACAGTGAAAGAAGGGCCGAGAAAAGACTCAAGGGTTGAGAGATCGGGGTCTTCCATGCTATGGCAAGGTAAACTGAGCGACTTTGGCAAGGGGGTGGGGGTGATGGTAAGGGGTCCCTTTAGTCTGGTGGTGTTGGGGTACTCACTCGGTGTATGCTGGGGGCGTACCCCAGTCTTGTTAGAAGCAATAGGAGGAGCAGAGTCGACCGACACAGGTTGACGAATGTCCTTGGACAGCAGATCGTGGATGCTAGTGCGCCGTGTGGTGCCTTCAGCTGTGGAGATGACGCTGCTGGCGCGGGGCAGGGTAGATGAAGCCGAGTCCAGACGTTCAGAGACAGATGTGGCTTTGCCTTGCGAAGACAGGCTTGAGTGGGGCATGACGGAGCCCTTCACACGGGTGCTCTCTGCCTTCCGTAGAGTTGGACGCCCCGGTTGTCCCGAGGATCTCGGTGGACGATCGGAGCTAACGGGTGCTGCTTTCCCACTGGATGAGCGCAATATGCCCCGGCCCTTTGTGGAAACACGTTCTTTCTGCACGTGCTCAGAAGAAGTGGAGAGGCGAGAAGAGTCTATAGTGAGGTTCTCCTGACTGCCAAACTGCAGAAGTCAAGAAAAAACAATATGAACTACAGCACCATCAAAAAGCTTTTCATATTAGGGGTACTTTGGGCTAAATTCCATATTCTTAAACTTAAAGGTTTTTAAAGAAACTGCCTAAAAGTTATTTCCAGTCTACTGCTTTCCTACATCATCATTTGGTTCTTAAGTGCTGGTCTGACTAAACAATTTTCAAATATAGAAACCACGTTTCTATAATTGCTCAGAGTCTGCAGGTTTAAACTTATAAAGAGCAACATATAAATTATAACAGAGTTAGAGCCCTCACCTCAGCAGGACCAATACCCTCATCCAGGAACTGCTGGAGGGAGAGCACCTCAGTACCCAGGGATCCTGTCATTATGATCTGGGACTGGCCAGGGGTGCCTGTGGCGGTGGTGGCTGATGGGTCAAGGGACCTCCGCAGCTGCAGCGGGCTTTGGTGGGAGGAGCGCGAGGAGGTGGGCTGCTGGATGGGGCTGCTGCCGCTGCTGGACCACACCTCTTGGTCTAAACTCAGGCTGAACTCACCACTGCTCTCACTCTGAGGTCTGCTGAGGTTGCCGTTCAATGTGCCTATGGGAGGGGGAAGGCCATGATAGATTGTTTGAAAAGTAATTTCTGGTCACTGACAGTTTTTCTCCACCACTTGTTACAGCATTAGTATTGACTAAGCCTTAATTTTCAATTCTTACATTGTCAAATCAGAGGTATTGCAAAATATTGTAATAGTCAATTGAGAGCTACAAAAATTAAACCTTCACAACAAAAGGTTCTTGCTCATTTACACTTTCCATCCCATACTACACTGAGAACAAGACAACACAGTCTTTAGGAGTGTGATGAATTTTCAATAAGCTGTGAACTGTAAATATATTAAAAAAAAACCTATGTTAAATATTTAATGATTAATCAGTAGTGTGCAATGGTGAAATAACAGTGCACCTGTCCCAGAATTGGATTTGTCAAATGAAACCATGTCAGTGAAATGTACAAAAATCCTCAACCTCTGAATCAGGTCAAACCAATCTTAATTTTCAATCCAATTTTGACAAAAGGCCACAACAGACTATGAAGAAGTGAAGTCATTGAAGAAACAGAAAGATAAGAGTGGGTAGCTGAGAGAAGACATGCAGTAAATGGGAGTTTATGGAGGGATCGTACCTTTGCCCCCCATGGGAGAGGTGAGGTGGGAGTTATTGTTACTATTACTACTGATGGTCCTGTTGCTATGGAGACTGGAGGGCCTGGAGGCTGGGTAAGAGACAAGACATGCGCACATACACACGATTAGGACATATATAAACATACATGTATCCTCACAAAGCACTAACACAAAGAGCAACACATATGCGCACAGTTTAACTGAATGGCTCCTGCTAGGACAGCAGATGGCACATGCCAGGCAGAGGGACAGCAATGTTGGCTTAGAGCCAGGCTGCAGCGCCAGTATGTCCAGTCAGTAAACAAAGAAATTACTGACAGAAAAGACAGGAACGCATAAATCCAAGGACGACCAATTCACCTCGAGGAAAAGGGGGAACTGACAGACAATGAAATGGGATAAAGGATGACAGAGTGGGGGGGATATAAGAAATGAATTAGAAATTGATGGCTTTATGCTTTGTTTAAACTGCGTGTGAGGAAAAAAGAAAGAAGAAAAAAGGAGCAAGAAAAGGAGAGGCGACACTGTGACCTTGCCCGTTCTTCTGTTGGCAGGGACAGTTCCAGTGGGAAACCAGGGACTGTGACATTATTTCAAACCAAATTAGACTTAAAAATGTACCTTTATTGATCAGCATCAAGATTCTTATACCAAGGAAACCAGCCCTTGTAACCCAGACTGATACTCCATTCAAAGATAAGCCACTGTTACTGGAATTCTGCACATAATGATTAGTTCAACAGGGGAAGGACACGGAGCCATAGCACTGCTATGTACCTGCACACCTGATAAGACGCGTACAATCATACTGCAACACAACCTGGTTGTGTTGAAGAGTTTATCACACTACATATTACTGCCGCCTAAAGTAAAAAGAAGGCAAACTCGAATAAGCCTTAATGGGTCAAAACATATACTAAATTGCACAACAACATTAAGAAAACGTCATGGCAGCCATAAAGGTTGCTTGAAAAATCAATAGCACACAACATCTCTTGAAGATGACCTAATTGCTGGCACTTTATAAGTAATGGTGGATGAGTGAGAGTGGAGACATACTCAGGAAATGAATCTTAGAATAATGTATTGAATTTTATAAATGCATTCTGGGAACCCATCAGCTACACTGAATCCATGTAGGGCCCTAATGCTACACCAATGTCCTGAAGAACTGGTTTAATGATCTTTAGAGACTACAAATCTTTTAAGACAACATGAGGGCAATTGGATGTAGTCTTAGCCTAAGTGCTTGAAATGTGTCAGTGGCTGTTTAACAACTGGGTCATCTACATTAGAGTGGCACAGAACTCTTGAGCAGTTGGCCTGGCCACAGATTAACTGCCCTGGATAACGTCCTAAAGTCAATCCTACTTTCAATGCAGACTGATCTCTCTCTCTCGCTCCACTAAAATTGCTTTTTCAACTGTTGATCAGGCTTAATCAAAGCACAGTAAGGCAGCTCAAAGAAACACTAGCAGTGCTGAAGACGTGACCCACCTTTTTTTCTGTAGATTCGAAAGACGTTCAGATTTGCAGCTGGTGCTGAGAGGATGTGGCAATTAAGTATGCATTTCATTTACACTTGACTTAGATTGAAGTCAAGTCTTACCTTGACTCTTGGGGTCATCTAGGGAGCTGGCAACATCCTCACAGGAGACATTCTCTGTTGAGACACAAAACATGATTCTTCCCCTTTTCCTTAATCTAATTAATATTAACAACAACAACAACAACAACAACCTTTGATATTGATCATATAAGTCAAGTCTACTGTAGGAAGGTGGATGTTTACAGTAGCAAAATTCTAAACATACATTCAGATTATTTTTTTTTTTTAAACCTGAAAACATCAGCCACCAAAAAAAACAAAACCAGCACCCCGACCTTTGACCTGAAGGCGCAGCTTAGCCCTACTGTGCCCTGCAGTGGGCAGGGTGAGGGTGGCACAGTCAATAGCGTTGGTAGAAAAGGCAAGCTCCTTCATGCGTTGTCCGCTGCACCTGCTGTCACTGGTTATGCTGCCATCTCCAGCCTCAGCACCCTCTAAGTTCTCTGTGCTGCCAATCCACTGGGCTCCAGGACCCCCAGCCACTGCCATAGTCTGCAGCAAGTCATTCATGGCTGCATGGATGGGAAATTTTCAGAGTTTTATATATTTTATAGCCAAATTATTTTAAATATGTCTAAAAAATTTGTAACCCTGTGGTAAGACACTTTGGGATACAAAATGAATAGGATGGAAGTCTTGCATAGTCCTGTAGGCTGCTAGAAGTTGCTTACTCTTTTTCACTTTACATTAAATAATCTAGTAAGATTATAAAGCACAAGGCTCAACTCCTCCAATTAATACTTAATAGTAATTAAGTATTATTTAATTATCAAGTCCAAATCAACATTATAACACAAATTTATCTAGTCAATGCACCAAATGCAACATTCCAGCCCTTCAGATTTCAAAGAACATGCGGGCATACATTACTATAAAAATATATTTAAAACATAACAATACAAATATGATAATACAAATGTGTCCAAGTACATAAAGATGGCAGCTACACAATGTGTCATGATTTTCTATTGGTTCACCTAAAAGACATGTTTTGGACAGGTGATAACACCATCCTAAGAGGCCACCACCTTTATGCACTTTTTTCCTGAGCCATATACAACTGTACAGAAGCATGACGGCATGCAGAGCTGCTCTGAGAAGCAGCAGCAGCACTGTAAACAACAGATCAAAGTGAGGCAAATCCATCACAGCAGAATAAGATCAGTAATGCAGCACGCTGACAAAGAAAAGGAACGAGACCGAGATACAGATACAATAAAGGCTTCATTTCAGGTCCTTCATGGTGAGTGTGAGCAGTGGTGATCGGAGGGGGGGGATTAGTAATTTTTAAATCAAGCTGTAATGAAAAACAGGAACACACACTGCAAGCACATGAAAGGCAAACCTGCAGTCTTTCCCTCTTTCTCTCAAACACACGCAGTCTTTCATTTGATATACACAAACAAAATGAAACACATAGCACATGACAAAGCTGCCTGATACACTGCCCATTTTAGAGTGATTGACTTTAACATGAGACACTCAATTAACATGACTATCAAACTACATGACACTACACAGAAAGAGAAAATCCATATTGTCAAAGAAGTTTGTCAAAGCACCTACATTTCATTAATTTACATATATAGATCTTTGCTTTAAGATAAAGTTAGTGAGGTTTGTGTTAGTTATTTGTTAACTAATAGTGAGAACAAAGTGACACTATACTGGTGAAAGCCAATTAAAGCCAACAGGAGATACTTTACAGGAAGGTGTGAAGACGGCAGGAGGTTACAAAGGATTTGGGGTTACCTGGATATTTTCAGAACAAGTCACTGATGACACCTAATGCAATGCAGGAGTAAAGTGACTGCACCTAATACTTCACTTGAACATTATGTAAATGTGCAGAGTTCTCTAAATCATAGACATCACAACTGTGAAATACTCAAAACTCTGTCTTAAATATTAAACAGAAATTAAACCCAAATGAATGCACACTTGTGCAGATTTAGTGAAACACTATCACACCCCCACACTGCAGGCACAGTTACATCAGTGGCTGTTCCTTCTTTGTTTCTCTTAGGGTGATGACAGGGAGGGGAGACGGAGGAGGCCAGCATGGCAGCTAACTGAGGTCTTACACATGGAGCGCCGGTAGATGGCCTTGGTCTTGTCTTTGTCCTTGGATCTGTTCCTCATGAAAGGCAACTTTATAGCTGTCAGAGTGCAGCCAGAAACAGACAAGGGAAAGAAAGTGACAGAACGAGCCCAGGGAGGTGGAGGAAAAGAAAACAAAAGAAAAAGGAGGGCAAAACAGAGGGATGTGGTTAACTTTTTCACAAACAAAGCCAGCGGAGAGAGCTGAGACAGACAGCAATGCAACAGACACTACAATATATGCCTTAGGGGGTGAATCATGTTATTAACAAAGCTTACTTGGCTTATAATAGGACTGTGTTTCAGTCTATACAAATACGCTTTTATTGTTATTTCATGGACATAATATATTAGCAACACTAAGTAAAAGGTAATGGAGGAGAAAACATACACTGTATTGTAAAACTTGTAGTGGTATGCACTGTTTGTTTTTTTTTGTTTGTTTTTTAAACCTGTTCAGCCTCAGTTTTTGTACCAGCTTTGTTAATGAATAGTGGTAATTTAGTTTTATAACTAATAACTCAATATCTTTTTGGATGGACTAAAATGCCCTCAACAGACTTCTTTCAAAATTATAATAAAGGCAGACATCTGTGTAAAAACACAAAACTAAACTACAATATGCACTTGGGCACTTAGACACATGCACACAAACCATCAGTACACAAACAGCAACAACACATGGTGTCATGAGTGTTGTATTCTACATTACCAACTGATTGTTGAGCATTACATACATTACACAACAACATAAGTGGGAAAACATACCATATCTAGATGGGACAAAGAAGATGAACAGTATTAAAGGGTGCAATCAGAAGGGTTAAAAGGTCAAAAGGCAGTTACAGGGAGGACTATATTTTTTCCAGTACAGAGATTTAAAGGACTAAAGGACCAGAAAGAATTACTAGCTACTAAAGTCATTATTGCATACTGTAGTAATGTACATCCTTATACATGGTTGTTAAGGCAACATTTTATTTTATTTCTTGTGTGATTTAGCACATATTTATGAGATTTAAGGAACTTAACAGAGCCTTCTTACTTTAGGTTGTAATCCTGCTGGTCCATATAAACTCCCCCCTAAAAGTATTGGAACAGTGAGTCCAATTCCTTTATTTTTGCTGTAGACTAAAAACATTTGGGTTTGACATCAAAAGATGAATATGAGACACGATATCTAAATTTCCAGGTGTTTACATCTGGATTGGATACACAGCTTAGAAGATTAGAGGATACCTCCTTTTGTTTGAATCCAACCATTTTTCATGTAAGCAAAAGTATTGGACCAAATAAACTTTAAATAGATTAAAGTGATTACGACTTAATATTTAGTGCAAATCCTTTGCTTGAAATAAGTGCATCAAGCCTGTGACCCAGTGACATAATCTAATGTCTTCTTTTGTGATGTTTTTCAAGGCTTTCACTGCAGCGTCTCTCAGTTGTTTGTTTGTTTGTGAGTTTTTTGCAGGGGGGGGGGGGGGTTACTCCCCCAAGTCTCCTGTTTTATATGGTTGAAGTCTGGAGATTTACATGGTCAGTCTAAAACCTTCCACCGTTTGCCCCTTATGAACTCTTTTGGCAGTTTGTTTTGGGCCATTATCATGCTGCATGATGAAGGATCTCCCAATCAGATTGTTTGCATCTTTCTTTAAATTGGCATACAAAAGGGTTCTGTAGACTTCTTAGTTCATTGTGCTGCTGCCACCGTGTGATAAAACATGAATTAAAAATGATGAGCCTGTCCCAGAAGAAACCATGCAAACCCAAGCCATGACGTTACCTCTACTTTTTTCATAGATGAGCTTGTATGTTTGGGATCATGAGCACATTCTTTCCCTCTTCAAACTTCAGCCTTTCCATCACTTTGGTAAAGTTTAACATTTGTCTCATCAGTCCATAAAACTTGACCAAGACTTTTTAAGCTTTTTGGCAAATTCCAGCCTGGTCTTCCTATTTTTCTTGCTAATGAGTGGTTTCCATCTTCTGGTGTAGCCTCTGTATTTTTTGTGAAGTCTGCTGCGAACAGTAGATGTTGAACCCTTCACACCTCCTCTCTGGAGGTTGTCGCTAATGTCGCTAATACTTGTTTTAGGGTCTCCCTTTACAGCTCTCACAAGGTTTCCCATTCGACGTCTGTTACTAACTACACAAGTGAATTGTGTCTTCGTCAGGACATTCCAGATGGTTGTACTGGCTAAGGCCAATTTTTGTGCAATGGCTCTAATTGATTTTCCATATTCCCTGAGCTTCACCCATACACAGCTCATTGGTTTTCATATTGGCTACACCTCTCAACTATAAATGCAGTTTGAACAGGCAAAACTCAAATCTTAAACTGAGCATAGACATTCAGTGCTATTTATTGTTTGAATTATCAATGTCATAGGACACACCTTGGCAACAAAGCACACCGGTCAGTCACATGTTCCAATACTTTTGCTTACATGAAAAATGGGTGGGTTCAAACAAAAGGTGGCATCTTCTAAGATGCGTATCCGATCCAAATGTAAATGCCTTGAAATAAATCCTAAAATGTAGATCTCTCATTTATCTTTTGATGTCAAACCCAAATATTTTCAGTCTACAGAAAAAATAAAGGAATTGGCCTCACTATTCGAATATTTTTAGAGGGGAGTGTAGTTACATTAAATATAACTGAACATGGCTACCCTATATTAAATATGGCACATCTTGCACTGACCCGCAGTAAGCCACAATGCTTTGCACCTTTTAATAGCTATAATGCTACATTATGGGGCATTTCCTGTTTATATAGAGGTGAACTGCACAGACCAGCAGTTTGTTTTGATTTTAACTGAAAGCTAATCAGCCATTGATCTGTTGGGCAAAAGTGACCTAGACCTGGTTCAAAACATACAAATGCCTACATGTTTAAAACTGATCAGTACCCAAGAAACAAATCAAGACTATGCATCCGATATAAACTTAGAACAACATGCATTGTAACAATAAGATATATTCTTGATTGCTTTCAATCTTCTTTGATGTCTGTATGCTCAATATGACGCTCCTGCGAGCAGCCTGTTCATCTTAGCATAAAGACTAGAAGTTGAGGCGAAATGTTAGCCTGGTTCTGTAGTACCCCCCAAAAAATAATCAACCTGCCATTTACTGTACCTTGAAGCAAGCTAATACAAAGATATATAATTTATCTAATCGATACAAATCAAGATAAAACAGAAAAATCCCATTTCATGGGGGTGCTTCCCATCTCTGAGATGTTAATGTCAATAAATTAATTTTGTTTGTTTTGCCTATAGCACAAGTACCTCCTCCATTCTACCTCCTGTGCCACAGTCGCCCCGGACGATTGTGGCGCAGGAGGTAGAGCGGTCGTCCACCAATCTCAAGGTTGTTGGTTCGATCCCCAGCTTCTCCTGTAACATTTCAAAGTGTCCTTGAACAAGACACAGAACCACAAATTTAGTTGCTACCAGTGAGTGTAGGCCAGCTGCATAACAGTTCTCCCCCATCAGTGTGTGAATGAGAAGCAGTAAAATAACGCTTTGAGTTTTTTTTGATTCCAGACCATTTAGCTACTAGCCATCAATACCCCTTACCCACATTACCTGACCAAATTTAAAGGTTTTCCAACAATTACAAAAGGTTACAGAAAGCAAGCACTCCTCTATTGCTTCAAAGAAAACGACTTGTTAAGAACCAGGTCTGTGATTTAGCCAATCTAGTAGTGCTGTGCAGTTCAATAGTAGCCTCTAGGTCAGCTGAGTGACATGGACAATGGACTCACAAAAACATGCCCTGAGAGTCGGGTCACAAACCCCGCCCACCCTACACATCCGCAGCATACCATTGGTAGAACCCTGCCCGTGGGCATGGGACTGCTGCCCTCTCCTCCCTTTGCAGAGAGAAATAAAGAGGCAAAGGAGCAGTTAAGGGAGGAAAGACCTATTTTTTTAACCACACAAACACACACACACATAACCTCTGTATGTTTTTTAAATTTGTGGTTATGTAATTGTATGTGTCTTAAGTATTCAGCATCAGATGTACATTTGTGTATGAAACAGCATCTTATACCTCAATTAGCTGCACATTTTTTGATAGAGTAAGGTCAAATTTAAAATTGTCTCATTTATCTTAAGCATGCCAAGTTCCCTCAGACATAGGTGAAACAAACTGATCTGATATTTTCATGTTGGGCCTACACCAATACACAACTGTGTTTCTGTGCATGTTGTTTTTGGTACTCACTCTTCTTGTAAGTGAGTGTATCATCTAGTGAGTTGGAGCCAGATCCTACAGATGAGCTGTCCTGGCTGTCCAGTGGGAACGTGAGGAAACCATCCCCAGACTCTGAACGAGATGGAGTCAGCGTGAGAGAGCGCATCCTGTCTCGGCTCTTCGGTTTGATAAATTTTTTCATCTTTAGAGTAATCCAATTGCCACGTCTGCAAATGAGGCAGAGTGTGGGACAGAGAGATAAGGAGGAAGTAAACCAAAAAATAAACTTGAACAAAAATAATAATAAAATACTGCTCGAGCTTTGTTTTAATCTCTAAAGCTGCTCATAGATGATTGAACATTTAAAACAACACTGCACCATGCAGGTGTTTAACCCTCCACAGGCCATAAATATTTGATGCACACCAGTTTACTGGCATAGCCCCACCTTTGAGATAAGAGTCAACACAACAAACATAATATTAAAAAAAAAAAAAAAAAAAGGTTTTTATACTTTTCTATTATACCTTTACTTTTTTAGAGCCACTCTGATTCATCACCATAGTCATAATTTTTTTAGTTTTTCTTCCAACAACTTGTTTAACTGGATAAAGTTTCTTTTTACCTGCGTGGAGGTGAGGGATCATAAAACTTGTACTGATCCATGATCTTCTCCTCCAGCTTCTCCTTCTGTCTTCTCAACTCATTCAGCTTGTCTCTGAATAGCAGAGAAAAGAAAGAAGATCAAATAAGACAGACAAATGTGAACATGCAGGGAACAACAAAGTAATTATGGGCAAGAACTAATACAGATAAATGTTTGCAATATTATTATGAGGGGGTTTACATGTATTGTCTTTGCTCTACATGAAACAGGTCTTTGCTCTCCATGGTCTGCTCCAACAGTGTACGATTCTGTAGCATCAATGTCTGGATCTGATCCAACAGGTGACGATTCTCCTCCTCCAGGTTTCCTTTCAGCTGGCTCAATAACTATAACAGATATATTAAAATGAAACCTCAAAATGATATAAAATAATATCAGATGTAATGACACTCAGCTCAACTACTAATATACATTTAAGTGATTAACCTTCCATATTACAGCTGGCTTAAGAAGTCAGGTTAGCAAACATCTTAAATTAAAAAGTGTAAATTAAAGGGGCATACAGACACATAATGGGAAAACCCCAAAGAGAGAAGTAAAGTTGAGTGACCCCACCTCACACTGGTTGGTGAGCTTGGTGGAGGTGATGTCCAGCTGTTGGTACTGCTCTTTTAGCTTGGAGAACTCTGCTTCCAGCTTGGTCTGCTCCAGCTTGGCACCGTTTAACTGGCTCTTTATGTTTTTGTGTTCCAGCTGAAGGTTCTCATTGTCCTTCAGCAGCTGATGATAGGTAGTATTCAGTCTGAGTAGAGAGCAGAGGCACTCCTCAATATATAGATGCGTACTTATAAAAAGGCACATTTAAAAATTGTGACAGATGAACTGTAATTTAAGGAAAATATTAGAACTTGCATTGTGTTTAAGATAAATCTAGTGATGCAAGTTAATATAACCTGTCATTTTCCTCTTTGAGCAGCCTGCATTGATCAGTTGTGGCTTGGTGTTCTTGGTTCTCCAATGCCATCTTCTCCTGCTGCTCCTTCAGATTTTTCTCCAGCTCCTCCAACTCTCCCCTCCGCTGCAGCAGCTGCTTGTACCTGCAGGCATAAACACACACTTTACAAAATGTTACATAAAGAAAGCTTAGTTTTAACAGGAAATAATACACAACTCAGATATCCACTGACCCTGTGGTCCGTGAACGATTGCCTTTACCAAATGAGCTACAGCCGCCCCAATTAGACGTTTAGATATGCCTATCCTATTTGCCCAAGCCCCAACTCACTTGTCCTCCAAGTCCCTGTGCTGCTGTTCCAGGCTCTTGTGGGAGCTCTTCAGGCCACCATGCTTTCCTATTAGAGCTTCATACTCAGCCGCCTGCCTCTCATGAAGTGCAGCCAGCTTCTCATGATCGCGGAGAAGCAGCTCGTAGGTGGCCCTCAGCTCGTCTTTCTCCTTCAGTGCTCCCTCGCGCTCGGCTTCCACACTGCTCTGCTGGCTCTGCAGCTGGGCATTCTGGGCCATAAGGGATGCACCCTGTGAGTTCAGGGTAGAGTTTTCAACCTAAAGGAGGGGATGGAGGAGAAAATGTGTAGAGGTGCAAAAAGAGAGGTGTGGAAGGAAGTCAATATGTGAGAGATAAGGGACAGATATGGTAAACACACACAGATAATGAAGTTTGTGTAGCAACTTTTCACTGATTGGTAAATTTCTGTAAATCTGATTAAATTTTATTATTATTATTATTATTATTATTATTATTATTATTATTATTGAGAGATGAAAAACCGGTGAGGACATGAGAATGGTAATGCCATAAGTGAGAAAAATATTTTCTTAAATACTTTTGGAGGAGAAGAGGTAAAGAGGGTAAGCAGATAAGAGAATGACCATTTTGTCATCTTTTAAATATGTAATTTACATCGATAAGTGATGACAAAAAAATAAAAAAAATAAAAAATAAAACACTGCTGTTTAGGGCAACAGGGGGCACTGTGTCTCTATTCAGTGCTTCTATTCAGCAAAGTAAGAGAACCCTTATTGCTGTCAATAGAAGAACCTTTGCTAACCGCTGTCTACAAAACACCAGCAGGAAAACTGTTTCTTTTTATGTTTCTTTTGTGGTCACAGTGGTTCCCCAGTTCCAAATCCCCCTCTGCTCTAGTGCTTATTCAAACACACATTCTGTCCAGATGCCAACCCATTTTCTGTACCTTTAAACACTGCTTTACCTCCAGAACACACACCTGCCTGATCATATGCTCTTGCATATACACAACCTAGTGTACGCCCACAGAAACAGAAGCCACTGTATAGCCGTGTAAATCCTGTAGCCCATAAGCAGGGTTTGAATGGCAGCCAAACAGAGAGTATGACTAAATCAGGTAACTAAGCAGCCTGGAAAAGCAACTTTACAAATGTAAATAGCATTTTAAAATTGCTTTTTTTTATTTGTGTGTGTGTGTGTGTGTGTGTGTGTGTGTGTGTGTGTGTGTGTGTGTGTGTGTGTGTGTGTGTGTGTGTGTGTGTTATCAAGTGAATCTGTGTGGAGCTATGTTATTTCTCATACATTTAAAGTCCATTATGTGTTTTAACAAACACATAATGGACTTTTTACAAATATCTTTTGTAAAATTGCAAAAAGTGCCAAAAAAACAAACAAAGAAAACAAAAACCACACCATTTCCAAGGTCATTCAATAACCAAAGTAAATTAAAAATCCAACATCAATTCAGTGACAGCTGGTATGGGATATGCATGACAAAGCTATCAGAGGGATCTCAGGGTGAGACCAATTATGGTTTCAGATGTACACTACTAGATTGATGGTCATTTTCTTTGTAAGAAAGCAGTTATCTGCCGTGAAATCATTGCTGCTGGACATTGTGTTTTGTGTAGGATGTGTGTGTACCTGCAGTTTAGCATTCTGTGTCTGTAGTGTTGTATTGTTCTCTTGTAAGGACGCGGTCTGTCTCTGCAGAGCAACAATCTGAGCCTGCAGGTTAGAGCTTTGAGTCTCTAGTTGTTTCAGCTGGCTCCTCAGGGCTACCTTCTCAGCCTGTAGTGTGGCATTCTGAAAACACACAAACATAGACAAAAGCACAATAGGATATCTAACAGAAAATTGAACAACCCATTCTTGTGTGCTCAGCATTCATACAGGAAAATCCATAGAAGATAAGTTAAATCCCTGATACTGCTAACTTACATTCCTTTCCACCTCAATCAGCCTGTCTTTGACTTTCAAAAGTTCCCTGGTGGCTTCGTGGCTCTCCTTCTCCCATTTACTAAGAGACTGAGAGTCCTCCCCTCCTCTAGGGGGTGAGCTCTGCATCCTCTCTTCCTCCTCCCTTTGACGCAGTGCTTCATAGTTTTTCTTCACCTGGAAAGACACAGTGAGCACTATAAAATAACTGATATTTGCTGCTCCAGTTTTGGCTGAGGGTGTTTTTCTGGAAATACACCAATTAAAATAATACACTACTCTAGTATAGTAGAGTATGACAATGTTAAGTAAAAGCAAACAGCATCCATTACAATTTCCTCAACTATGCTACTCAATATTTTTAATTTTGATTTGTGTCAGCAAGTTTAAAGCACAAACCTCCATAAGCAAAGCAGACCTCTTCCACTCTGGCTCTTTGCAGTCTCATGAATAGATAAACTTGTGATACAAGTGAATGATATGAATAAATAATCAATCTGCCTTTGACACAAAGCACTCAGTGTTTTTAGATCTCAAGATTTCTCAGCTTATGTTTCTCAAGTGGCAAATTGCTGGCAAATTGTTTTTTTTGGCTTTGTGGGTGTTTGGGTGATACTGGTTGATATGTACTGAATTGCCCGACAGCTGTATGCCATTAGCCAAAAAACAATATTTGATTATTCTTTAGTATAGATTTCTGAATTACTTACTGTCTTGAGCTCCTGGCGAAGTTGCTGGTTAAGGTTTGAGGACTCCTGCAGTCTGGCCTCTAGGGCAGCGATCTTCTCCTCCTTAATCTCCAAAGACGATTTCAGAGTGGACTCCAGTTTGGTTTCCAAGAGCTTAAACCTAAAAATAAGCATCCATTTAACTCTGTGTGTGTGCATTTGTGTGTTGCCTTGTCCAGTTTAGAGTGTGATTAAATCTGAAAACCAACTGAGTATAGCAGTACTTGGTTATGGGTTTGTGAACCAATACCTATCATCCGAGCTCTCGTCATGCAGCAGCCTTTCCTTGTTCAGTCCGATTTTCTCCAACTCATGGGTCAGTTTGTCTAAATCATTATTCATCTGCTGAGTACGCAGCTTCTCACTCACAAGCTCCTAAAGACAAACACACACAAACATTAACAATTTTTTTTAAATCAAATAAAACTTTTGATTTGAGCTCCAACACATGATTTTCAAAAGATGCTGACTTTCAAGACATTATTGAATAATCTAATAATATTAAATTTATTCCGCTGCTTACTTCTCTCAGGGTGAAGAGGGTCTTTTTATCAATTGTGGCCTGTTTGACCAGCTCCTTTTTCTCTCTCTCCAGGTCTTTAACTCTAGTGCAGGAGTCCCTGTAGAAGATCATCTCCTTGCCCATGGTCCGATTCACTTTCTCCAGCTCTGTGATTCGCTGGTTGCTGTCATCCAGCTTGGAGTCCCGGATCTCAGCCTGCTGCCTCAGCCGCTTGTTCTCCTTCTCCAGAAGCTTCTTGTCTTTCTCCAGCTGGGAGCTTTCCTGCTCCAAAGTCTTGTTCTGTGGGATAACAAGACATAATGAGACCAATGTACAAACCTACATCTGAAGGGATTACCAAATTCCTACTACTTACATGTTCAGAAAAAAAAACTGAAATATATCAAGTCAAAAGGTCGAAACCCTTTTTGAAAAATAATCTTGGATAATCCAGCTCTGTTGGGAAACATACAGTAATTACATCAAAATGAACGATCAGAGTGGCAGGACTGCCCAAGAACTAAAAAACTAATTTTCACCTCAACATGTTCACTCTGCCTATACTAGAAGTTTTTGTCCAAACTAGCCCCATTCAGCCAGACAGAACCAGTCCATGCTAAAAAAATAAAAATAAAAAATAAATAAATAAAACGTCACTAAGTCTGTGTCATATACAACCAACAGCTATTCAAGCATGTGCTGCCCCACGGACGAGTGCAGTCCAAAGGGAAAAAGTGTTGTTAGTCATTTTGTAGTTATCAAGTTGAATTGTTACACATTTCGGCACATGTAATCATTGCTACTGAATGAATGCATGTTAAACTTTTATTTTTGCAAACCTCCTGCTCCAGCTGCTCCAGGCGTTTACTAGAGATCTTGAGCTCCTCCAGGTTGCGTTGGAGGGCTTGGTTGTCAGTCTCGACCTCTTGCAGTTCGGCCTCCAACTGCTGTATCTTTTTGCTGCTGTTCTCTAAAGCCTTCTGCAATCGCTGGTTCTCTGTATCTAGGCCCTGATAACTCACCTGGGAGAGGATTGGAGAGATTAGGATATTATAAGCATCCATGAACTAGTTTTACTGTTCTTTGATCCCAATATATTCCCGATTGCCTGTAATTCACCTCTTAAAAAATATGACTGGCGATACAAAGATAAAAGATTTGGGGTCTTTTTATTTCTCCAAGAAATCTCTTTGCCACAGGTGGTTGCACTTTATTATTGTCCAACTACTTTCCAAGTCAGTAAGTACTCCTAAAGAATTACCTCTAGTCTCTCTGTCTTTTTTGAAGAGGCTTTGAGCAGTTCCAGGTTACGCTTTAGCTGGCTTCTCTCACTCTGTAGTTCCCTGTTTTCTGCTTCCAGCTGAGCGGCCTTAGCTCCTGCTGACCGAAGGCCCTCGGCTGAACGCCGGAGTTCCAGGTTTTCCTGCTCCAACTGCGAGTTCTCCTTTTCCAGAGCCTCCAGCTGAAAGGCCATGTTCTTCAGCGTATCCAGTTTCTTCTTTAGACGGCGGCCCTCTGCCTCAAGTTCTGTGTTCTCCTTCTCCAAAGAAGATACCTAAGTGCATATAAGTGATGAATTAAAATTATGCATTTAAGTCTGTATTTCTTCTATGCTGCTGATAGTGCTTTAATGCCCACCTTTTCACAGGTAATTCCAAGACTGGCAACTTTCTTCTGCAGGCTTTCATTCTCCCTTTCTAGCTTCTGCAGCTGAATCTCCAGCTCCTCTGCTCTCTCACCTTTATCCTTCATTACCTCAAGCTCCTTACCTGCATAAAATAACACCATAATAAGAAATTAATAATAAATCAAAAAAAGTAATGGTAGCTTCAATACTATGAATTTCTAGTGATGAAATGACTGATGGGGAAAAGAAAAACTTGCTTACTACACCACAAACACTGCTTTAATAACATGTCACTCACGTAGTTGTTTCCTTTCAAACTCCATCTTATTGAGTTTGGAGGTTGTTTCACAGATGGACTCATGGAGAACGCGATTTTCTTTCTCTACATCCTTGACCCGGGCCTCAGCACCCACCTGGCAGCGCTGACGCAGAGATGACACAGTCTGGCTTAGGTGCTTGTTTTCTTGCTCCAGCCCCTTCAGCTGAAGAATGAACATCAGATATTTAATGTCCAAGATTACTTTAAAAGGTAATTGATCAGTATTACTCCAGACAGGTGCCTGCAATCTTTTGTTTTAGGATATTTGTGGGGCTGGTGAAAAAGGCTAATCTGTCTGTTTCCGAATTTTGTGCTTTGTGACTTAATATGTAAAGAATACAGCCGTCTTTAATGGGCCATTGCTGGAAACCATGTAATTATTAAGATTAGAAATGGTCTCAGGCTTGTGCTTCACATTTTCATTTAGACTAATTAGTTAACACTTCTTAACCACATCAATAAGGACGACTAATGAAATGTAGAAACAGAAAAGGAATATACAAAACTGTGGTGAACAGGAATATAAAAAAATTTGAATACCACTGTGTTAGTTACATCTTAGTGTGTTGTGTACTGCATTTTCTCTGCTCTCTGGACTTTACAAATCAAATTGTTAAACAAATTAAATATGTCAGTTTTGGGTCTATCAGCAGTTGTCTGGAGCTCTTATAGAGTAGATATCAAGATCTGAGCAGTCAATAAAACATAACTGCTGTTCAACTGATTGGTTTTTTGAGCCAAAATGCAAATCAACAACAAACCAAAAGCCAAAATCAAATCAACAACAAAGGTTGTTCTCAAGAAGGAGAGTGGTTTTGTGGAAGAAACAGCATAAATGACGCACACAGTCTCGAAGCCTGTGTAATATCTGTTTCCTTCTCCAGACGACAGACATAAAACATACACTAAATTTAAAAATGCACAAACTCTTGATTTAATTAGTCTCTGTAACAGATTTGGTGTTTGTTATTCTTGTTGTACCATCAGAAGCATCATAGCCCCAATCAGTGAAAGTATTATTCAGCAATAACTTTACATTTATTAAAAAAAAAAATGTATATCACACACACACAAGACTTTTCACCCAAGGATTTTGACATCATTTACTCTTCAAGCCAGTCTGCGTATGTGTGTGTTTTGTATGTGTGTATACTTGTACCTGTCTTTCGGAATTTTCTCTAAGTGTTTCTAAAGTCTTCTCCAGTAAAGCCTTCTCCTTCATCAGGTCAGTGCTAAGTGACTCTGCACTGCGAAGTGACTCTCTGTCTGCTGTCACTTCACTCTCCAGCTGCTGCAACTGTGCACAAACAAACAAATCTATTATCAAAGAACAATTGTAACATTTCACAAGGTCTTAACTTTTTTATTAGTGTTCAGTTATAGATATCATAATCATTACTTTGAATGAATTATCTAAACATTCTATAGAATGAGAATGACACAAACAGGCCACACATAAATGAGAAGAGAAGGATGACACACAAAGGCCACATTTCATATGCATCCACACAGAGTTTCTATTACTGTTGTTTAGGTATACGAGCCGCTGCATTCACATTTTAATGTGTTTTGGGTATAGACCATCACACCATTCAAATATTTCTCACTCTGGAATGTATTTGTAAGAATAAAACACAATTTCATGGCTTTTATTCAGAGGCCATTGACAGTGGCTTAAGTTTCTGGAAATAGCTCAGACTTCTCTTAGTGAGGGGCATTCAAGTGGCAAAGACTGGAAAAGAAAAGGCAATGCAAGATTGCCTGGATATACAGCTTTGCTTTCATCCTCCTCTCCACCCCTATTTATTCTCCCTTTTCTTCTTTTTTATTTTGTACTGTCACTGTGTGAATAGCTCTATAGTTTTAAAGTCATATTACAGAGGAATCATGGTCTAATATATTAATCATTGTGAATGGGCTACTACAGTACTGCTGTAGATTCCCTAAGACTAACCTAAATATATTATTAGCATAACCAAATGTCCACTCTATTTCTGTCAAAGAAATTAAACCTTATTGCTGTATGTACTCCAGACATCTTCCATAGTACAAATTGTCCAAGTATTATTCAGACGGCTTTGCAAACTGTAAAAATAATTTCTCATGCTGTAAAATTTATTTCACAATCAATTTGAAGGCTAAACCACAACCAAATGAATTAAAAAATTTTATGTTATTATACAGGATAGATGTGGGTCAAAGCATTCCTGTCACATCTGACAATTGACAAAATAAGCACTATTTTAAAAAAGTATATTTCGTACTCTTTGTAATTTTGCTATTGAGTCATTAAAGAGCAAATTTACATCACACATGTTTCTCCAGAAGAAAACAACGACAAAAAGAAGAAGGTACATAGGACTGTCAATTAGTCCTCAATTCTTAAGTAACCACAGGAAACAATTCAACACACAACCCATTGCTCACTTTCTGGGACAGCCTCTGGTTTTCTTGGTTGAGCTTGGACAATTGTCCCAAAGTGTCCTCACTGGTGGCTCCCCTGAGCTCCTCCACAGTCTTTAACAGGGTCTGATTGTCTTTCTCCAGCTTCAACAGGCGGCTCGAGGTCAGCTCATTTACCTCCTCACCCAGAGATTTCTGGGTCACTGAGTCAATGTAAGGAACAACATGTTGACTGTACATAAATGTTTAAAAAGGCAATTAAGAAATAAACCAAACTGTTGTTCAATTAGCATACTTTAATTAACCAATCTCTATAAAGAAAATGTAACACCACTATGATTACACTAAAAAATAAAAATTAAATTACCACGAAGCCCTATGGCTTTTGACAGGTCCTACAGCTTTTAAAGTGGCATTTTAACAAACACCCCCTCTACATAAAGTCTTTATCCAGATCCCTGGCTAGTTAAATCTCTTAACAGCTTTTATAATCCAAACACACACAGATTATCCTCCAGGAGCCACTGAATATTAATTACAGGCCTTAACCAAGTGGAAAGAAAACCCAGTGGAGGCTGGCAATGCGGAAAGGGTGTTGGGATGACGCCAGGTCCAAGAGCCATTAACAAAAGCTTGGTTTGCTGGCCATCTGAAGCCTTCAAGCTAGTCAACTCAGGTGGCTTTTGGCTGGATATCTGAACTCATTATCTCTCATTCTTTGCTTTCTTTCAACAGCTAAATATGTTCTATTCTTTTAAATTTCAAACTGCCAGTCACTATACAAAAAGCAGTTTTTATTCTATGGTTCTCTAGGCTCCTTCTTACCTTCGGTCAACTCTGGTGTCTTGGATAACTGCTCAAGCTCCCAACCCAGGTGCAGGGACTCATCCATGCTCTGTTTCTGAGCCATCTCAAGGACGAGGTTTTCCTCCAATAATTCATCCATGCGCTTACGGTCCAAGTCCCGCTCCTGCACACAAGGAGAGCAACAGAAGGATGTGTTGACATAAATGTGGAAATGTCTGTGCATCTTTTAATCATCTTTGACATTTAAAATTTGAACCTCAGCACCTCTGGTTCAATTCCACTAACTGTATACTCTAATCTACATCTGTCAAATGATTCATAACTGTGTTATAAATCATTTGTAATAAGTGTAATAAGTCAGAAATCCTATCAAGCTACACTGACACCGAAACACCCATTCATAAATCCATCCTCTCACCATCTCCAGATCATGGATCTTGGATTTCAGCTGAAGATTCTCTTTCTCCAGGAGGTGCAACTTGTCAGATCGGGTCCTGCTAGCATCTAGCTGCTCCTCCAGCATGGTCTTAGTCTCCAGCAGGATGTGGTTGTCCTCCTTCAGCTCCTACAAAAACCACCACACCAGCAAAAAAGAAAGAAAAAATGTGTTTATTTATGCAGTCTACTTTGGGTTTGAACAGATAGAAGATACTTGAGCATCTGAGTGTCTACTTGGCTTAAAGTAACACTGGAGTTGTGCACCTCAACTCTGGCCTTGTAAAACTCAATGTCGTGAAGCCTCTCTTTGTATCTGCTTAGCTCACTCTCCAGTTTGTCAACACGGATCGCTTTCTCTCTGAGTGCATCCAGTTCGTCACGATAGGCCCGAGCAGATCGAGCATCTGACAGCAGCTGGTAGCTCTGTAGAAATACACAGACAAATAAACAGAATGTAAATCTATGTATTCTGAAATTATTTGCAAGAAAAAAAAGGAATCGCATGCACAAAGATGAAAACAATCTCATAAATCATTATATTAACACATTTGACTAGTAGGTGTATGTTCATAGGTGTATGTTACCTATGAATAACTAATAGCCTGATAACAAACTGTCATCATTCTGACTTATCTAAAACACTCACCCACACAAACTGTCCTCCTCCCCTAAACTCATGCACCTTGTTTACAGCACCCAGTATTTTAGCCAGCCAGTCAGCCTGCCGCCTACTCCAAATCAAAAGCCATGTGAGACTAAAGATAGCTCTAATAGCCACTAATGAGCTAAGTCACTAGCTAGCTGATTAAAGCCTGGCAGCACTGCAGACACAAAGTACTTAGAGATAAGAGGAAAGGGTGGATTTGAAATCATAGGAATATTTATGTGTTGTGTGCAGGTGCATGTAAGTGTGTGAAGGGTTGCCATGACTTGTATTACCTCTTGCTGAAGCCTTCTGAGCTCCTCCTCCATGTTCTCAAGCTCCTGTCTGGTGTCCAAAAGCTGCTCACTCTTCTCCTCTCTGAAATGGAAACAAGATGGTTATGAAGTATTAAGTTAAAATGAAAAGAGCATGTAACCTGCAATGGAGAAGGGCAGGAAATGGTATGGTAGAAAATACATAAATTTCTAAGTAACAAAAAAAAACAATGTTTTGTGTCTAATCCAGTATAAAGCTATACACCACAAATCATGTTCCTTGGCATACATGTTTAGCGGAGTATTGACAGGGACGTTCCTTTAGGGCTGTTTCCATTTTAGATCATGCAGCTAAAGTAAATCATTTGATGGCGACAGCCTATCGACAAATAAACAGAGAAGATGCATTTCACAAACTGTTTCACACTTACACATAACACAGGCAGCATCCCATTGAATATTAATGGCTGTTGTAGCAAAGTTAGATAAATTAGCAACTTACATATCAATTTAAGACATTAGTTAACCCAATAAACATTCTTAAGTAAAAAAATAGCCTTTTATTGGCTGATAATGTTAGTGCTATTGTGGTCAGGACACATTCCATTTCCTCTGTCTTGTCCTAAATTCAGCTAAGAACCAACCTCCTGCTGCAACACACAAAGACAAGCCTAGTTGAAAAAAATATTCTTTCACTCTCAGTCCTATCATTTGTTTAAATGACAGTCAAGTAGGCAGCCTGACATTTGTCATCTGTGTGTGTGTGTGTGTGTGTGTGTGTGTGTGTGTGTGTGTGTGTGTGTGTGTGTGTGTGTGTGTGTGTGTGTGTACAAATTGGAGGCTCCCACCATGGAGGCAGAATGTGCCACAATGTTTAACAGAAAAAATACTGCATTCCTATTATGCTGTTATCTGTATGTCTTTGCATGAAAGCACTCAACTAACATCTGATGGCGTTTTTTGATTATAGCTCTCTGAAGTTGCTGGGTGGCTCTCACTAAGAAAAAGGCATCTTTGTTTGCTTTCTCCAGGTACATCCTCCTTCCTCCCGCTGGTAACATTACTTGGGAAGCTGGAGTCCATATTCTGGCAGGATGTTCCTTAATGAATTTCTGTTTTTGTTTATTCAATGAATCCAGCTCTTCCAGTCTCTTCGTGAGTGCATTTACATTGATTTAAGTAGCCAGGTTACTGTTTGCTTACTAGGGAAAGCTGATTTCTTAGTGTAATATAATGTTTCATGTAAACAGGCGGGTGAGTGAAAGGCAGAATGGAATGACACATCATTAAAAAGCCGATGCTGCCTCGTTTGAAAACAAAGTCAAAACTTAGACAGA
The DNA here is from genome assembly GCF_033026475.1 of Channa argus. Taxonomy (NCBI): domain Eukaryota; kingdom Metazoa; phylum Chordata; class Actinopteri; order Anabantiformes; family Channidae; genus Channa; species Channa argus. The sequence goes on from NC_090197.1 coordinate 34,343,843, forward strand.
AAATTTTATCAACAAAAAGTGCATAACAGAAGTCTAAGTAAATCCCTTTACCCCACAGATTTGTTATTTTTTTTAATTCAGACAATTCCACGTGTGGATCAGCTGTGTATGTCTCCCCACTTTCCCCGCCATTTCTACCCGTGTGCTGTGACTGTGAAGTGCACACTCCTAAAAAGGAAAAGTTAGGGAGTAGCCTTTTTCTGTCACTATAAAGTTAAAATCTGTGCACCAGGCTGCCAAAATAAGTTTGAGGTGGAGGAGAAATGAGGTTACTCTTTTGCTATGTATACATGGATTTCCAGTAACCTGCATATTAATGCAGTCCATGTCTCCCACAACTCTCCCTTACCCATGACAGCTGTAGCTCAGTTGGTAAGGCAGTTGAGCATGGACCACAGGGTCAGTGGTTCAATCCCCGCTCCCGGCTACAAGTCGTCCTGTCCTTGGGCAAGACACTGAACCCGAAGTTGCTCCCGGTGGGTCAGGTGAGCACCTTGCATGGCAGCCACCGCCATCGGTGTGCGAGTGTGTGTGTGAATGGGTGAATGGGAAGCAACATTGTAAAGCGTTTTGGATAAAGCCGCTATATAAGCGACTATTTACCATTTTACCATTTACCCAGATGGTTCCTGTACTTACGGTAATTGTTTAATACTGCATGTACATGTAAGAAACAACCACATGCACTGCATTAAAAAGCCTTTGATGAAAAAGCGATGATGACCCTCACATCTAACAAATTACGAACTGGTATCTTCCTCACCACAACGTGAAATTTAGTCTGTAACTATAAATATGGTTTATATTTCAGAAATTATGTTTGTCTTTCTGTGAAAAAATAATTTAAAAAAACGTTCTAGTACATTTAAATGTAAAGCTAATAACAGATTTTAAAGGATAATAAATGAAAGTAGTTTAAAATAAATTATTGCTTGGGAATATGGCTGAGGTTCACTGTTGAGTGGCAGCTGTAAGTATAACTGAATGTGTTTCATAGGTATAAACCGTGTGTGTCTGTGCTTGAACAGAAGGAGGAAATGCATCCAAACCACAATAGTTTAACAGAAACCATGTTCCATGTTCCACAGTGGGAACATGGAAACATACCCCTTGGCTGTGACCTGGCCTAGACACCCACATCCACATTTGTATGCTGGATAATATTTGTACATGTGCACACGAAAAACACACTCTTCTTCTGCCTTAGAGCATCATGTGACCTGACTACATTACCACAGACAGACCTAAAAGATCATTTTTGTGTCCTTTTCACCCAACCACATAACCTCAAAGAACTGACAACAAAAAGTAAGCAAGACTATATTTATTAACCAACAAAAATCAATAACTGGTTCCTTTGGTCTTGTTCTACAGCCGTATTATAATCTACTGAAGGAATCATCATAATGTAAGTCAAGAAATTAGCCATTAATAGGTTAAAGCTTATCCAGGAGGAGGTTTTTCATTCGTGTTTTTATCGTTTTGAATGCTTTTTGTCAAATTCAAAACTCTCTTAACTCTCATATCATATTAGGTGGTTATATTAGTTTTTAGGCTGCCAAGCTGTTGAATTGACTTCTAGTGTGGAAATAAGAACCATTCATGCATTATTACCTTGAGGTAGAAAGTACCTATTATCTCAAATTTGTTTCAATAAGGATTTATTCTTAAAATGTGTAGTTTCCATCACAGTTAAGCAAGATGTAAAGTTAACATATAAGCTTGATAGGGATGTAGAGAGGAAATGGAATGTTTGTTTCTGTGATTCTTCCCCACTGCCTCGTCACTGTTCTCTAAATGCAGCAAAACTTACAATAACCATGGAGAACTTAACTGAAGTTTGGTCACAGGTATATTTAAACAAATTGTTTTTTTTTTTCAGTATTCCCAGAGCACAGTATGATTACACAAGGTTTAATAATTGCTAGCATCAGCTCTATCAAGTGTGTTGAGGAACCATAAGTATTGACCTTGATGACCCTACATCATTTTATCATCAGGGACTAGCAGATTATGATCAGGGACCTTCCAGTTCAGAGCAAACAACACTAAGAGAAGCGGCAGTGGTAGAAAAATGGGAACTACCATAGCAAACCAGTAATAGCTGTTGTTCTACTCAAAGTCAATCAAAGACTTTCTTTTATGTACTTCTGGAAGTCCTATCAACTGAGACAGAACAAGGCCTACTTACTTTTCATGTTTCTAATCCCCTTTGCCCAATTTAAATAATTGCTTATCCAGATGATAAGGTTGTGGTACTCACAGTTCCTGTCGCAGGCGTCTGATTTTGGCCTTGGCATCAGCTAACTCCACAGAGAGGTGCTGGCGGCTTTCTGTCCTTCTCATGCTGGGGGAGTCACCAGGAGACTGGGTTGGACAGGGAGCTAGTGGAGACAGCTGCACACAGTCTCTCTCTTGAGTTAACTCTACTATAGTCTGAATAGAAAGGAGAGAGCATGCAGTGAAAATTTTTAATGTGTGCATAAATCAAAATGCAGGGGATAGGAATAAGGGTTCTTATTTGAAAGTTCAAAAGAAGATTTAGGAAAGAAAACAATACTGAATCTGTCATTGGGAGATCTACTTTTTAAATACAACAGTTAGAGATGACCCATTTTAAACTAGGAAGGAATCAACAGAACGTACATCAAAGAAACAGGAAGAGTAGATCCATGGATCCACTCAAAGCATCCCACCACAAAAACTACAACACAGGCCTTAGTACACCCACAGTAACACACAGCTAATTTTGATCTAGTGCCCTCGACAGGAAATGGGATTTTAATTGAGAGCCTGGACTACACAGTAATAATCTGGAGGCTATTAGACCCCCTGACTGACACACACACACACACACACACACACTATCAGTCACAGGCATCTGCACCCTTTTGGTTGGAAAGTCATTTTACAGTATACTCTCAGTAAAAGAGACAAACTCTCCATCCAGGAGGCTTAACAGTTTCAACCCTTCCTTCCTGAGGCTGCTCTTTTGTGGTAATGGCAAAAAGGGAAAAAAGTTTCCACATCACTCTAATAGAAGCAGTCCATCATTATCATTAGCAAAAGTTGTTTTGGAGAAGAATCGGCGTCCAGAAAAGCACATCTGCACAAAACCTGCCAGCACAATAAAAATTCAATCTTTTGTATAGTACTTGGTTGTTGGCCTTTGTTTCTTAAGTAAGAAAAGTAATTCTTTAGAGGGCTCAATACATTTAAATTACAAAAGATTATCTATTCATCACCTCCAGCTGTGTGTCTCTTTCATCCACCAGGCGTTTGAGGTGAAAAGCAAGGTTTCTGGAGAGGTTGTCCATATCATCAGGAGGCATTTCTCCACTTTCTAACCACTGAAGGTCGACAACATTCTCTTGGTTGTGTGTCACCTGGAAATCCCAAAATAAACGATCAATAAAATTTTGTCACCTGACATAACATACAAGACAATCAAAGACACAATGAGAATGTAAAATTGTGAATTCAAAACCCCTTCCGGCTGCATTAAAAACTTTAGTGTAGGGGTAGGGAGATGCATCGGCGATCAATCACAAGATTTCGTCGACTCACAAAATGTGCGTCGACGTGTCGCAGTTTCAGCTAGAAATTAACAATACACAAAAATTCGGTACCTAGGACAAGAAATAACCTCGCAGTGAACGGATTTAGTTGTTAACGTTAACTAGAGCACGAAAATATAAATATTTGTTTTTCTGAAATCATGGAATATGAACTCCTCAATGCACCATCAAGATTAGAGAATAAAAAATAAACTAGTGGACTAGTTTCTTCTGAGTCCGAGTGAGGACGGAGCTCAGCGAAGTGTCCCATCTGCAGCAGAAAAGGACAGACAGCTCAAGTAAAGTCAAAGTTATTTCTCAACTCAACTGGACAAAAATTAGTGCTCATTCAGGTACCGGCATAAAAAAGCTCCATAAATTAACAATCTATAAGAGTAAATTAGCAGAACACTCATTAAACAATCAAAAACGTGTAGAAAACCAATCATTTCAGCTGTTCCTGCAGTTCCCTATCCACCGCCATGTGTTTACCACAGTAAGCTGGTTGGTTAATCGCTAACTGCTACAAACACATTAGCTTACATCCACCTAAAGCTAGGAGTCATTAAAACCTAACCTAATGTGTCACAGGTTCTGGCAGAGACTAACAGTCACAGTCCCAGGCAGGACCCTGTAACAGCTCTAACTGTGAGCAGCGAGTCCCCATCAGCAGCAGACAGAGGAGGACAGGGATCAATAATAGGAACTGATGTCATGTTCATGCTTCTATTCTGTTACATTATTTAAAGTAAACTGAACTGTTTACTAAGAAAACGTAGACTGCACCACATGCTCTTGCTTTAATTATATTGTAAAGAGACTTAATGTCAGTCTGTAAAACACAGGTTACCAGTTAAGGCTGGCCTATTTTTGGGGGGTGAAATAATGCACTGCAGTGCATACTCTGATTTATTATATTTAAATATATATGATTTTTTCAATTGTTATGTTATACTATTATGTTATATTATTTATTAATTGAAAAATAAAAAACAGCTTGATTTAAAAATAAATAAATAATTTAGGTGCAGCTCTAGTTTAGTATCCAAAACTACCCTGTCGCACTGCATTCACATATAAGATAATGGAACCACAAAACAGACAGACGGGTATTTAGCATTTTTTTTTCTCTTTACAATGGAGGAGCAATACCTCTTGAATGTGGGATGCTATTGCAGCTTTAGTGTCAAAGTCCAGAGTCTGGATCCGTTCGATGTGGTCTTCCTTCTTCTCACACTGTAAACAGAGGGAGGGGAGCAGAACAGAGAAGAGAACATTTTGGGTGGTTTAACTGAGTTGGGTTGGGTTAGACCAAGACTGTAGAGACACACCAGAATATGATCAGATTTACAGGTATCCGGAAGACAGAAGACTTTTGTGGGAAAACAGTCTTTAAATGTCAATTTTATTTTTGGATTAGCATTAACAAACTTCATTAGCATTACGTATGGACAGACATGATACGGGGCCTAAAGTAGACAGAATATCAAGTCTCTTCTCCTGCAAAGCCATGCTTTTATAATGGATGCAGTATGGTATGTGGTTTATCATAGTCTTACTTAAATACACCAGGCCTTCCCTGAAAGATTTGTTGTCTGGAAGATAGTATATGTTGCTTTGAAATCTTTATGTATTTTTCAGCATTGATGGTGCCTTAGCAGATGCCCACATCATAGACTCTAATGCATACCCATAACATCAGAGAAAAAGACTTTTGAACTGTCCACTGATAACAAGCTGAATGGCCCCTTTCCTCTTTAGTCCACGACATCCGTGGTTTCCAAAAAGAATTTCATATTTTGATTCATCTGAACCAGGAAACCAATTTCCATTTTGCCCCAGACTATATTAAATTAGCTTTGGCCATAGAACACGGCAGTGTTTCTGTATCGTGTTCACATTTGGTTTCTTCTTTGCATGATACAGCTTTAACTTACATTTGTGGATTGCACAGCAAACTGTGTTCACAGATTTCTGGAAGTGTTCCTGAGCCCATGCAGTGATGTCCAGTAAAGAATCATGCCTGTTTTTATTGCAGTGCCACCTGTAGGCCCAATGATCACACGCATCCAGTTTTCACTGTCGACCTTGACCCTTGTGCAGATTCCTCTTGATTCTCTAAATCTTTTGACGATATTATATACTGTAGATGGTTAGATTTTTCGCAATTTTATGTTGAACGTTTTTCAGTAATTGTTCTACAGCTTTTAGACAGTTTTTCAGAGATTGGTGAACTTTTATACCCAGTCAAGTTACGGACTTGTTGCCAATACACCCAATTCCTTGTCAAATGCTTTTTTGAGATGTGCTGCTGCCATCAAATTCAACATCTGATATGTTTTTTGTTATATTGTGAATAAAATATGGGTTAAAAAGATTTAAAAATCATTGCATTCAGTTTTTATTCATGTTTTAGACATCGTTCCAACTTTTTTTGAATTTGGGTTGTAAATTACTTCAAAAAGAAATGTTTGTCACATTTATTACTTGTGTTTTGGCTCCGTTCAACCCCTATGTAAAATTCAAAAAGCTCAATGTGCTTGGTTTCTGCTTCCTGAAACCTAAATAAAATATGCATTTTAAAAAGGGGGTCTAAGTGGACTAAACTGTGTTCTTACCTGAACAGCACAGCCTAGCAGGAGCAGCAACAGTTTTTTCATTTCCTCCAGACCCTTCTCTAAAAAACAAAACAAGTATATTGATGAGGATTATTCAAATCATTTTGCCACATCTCTGCAAAAAACACCACACAAATAACAACTAAACATTTTCCACTCATTCTAGTTTAGTTTTAAGTTCCCTATTATAGAGTCTGACATGCTGTTTGCCTTTTGTGACTTAAGTGTTAAACTACAAATGAATGTTTTGTTTGTAGTACAGAAACCTCAAGCTCTTCATTACATATCTGGTGGTTTATGAAGGGAGATAAATGATGACATTAGAAAAAAGACCTTTACAAACGTTTCTGTAACAAAACATGCCATTTTTTATTTTGAAGTATGCATTTATCTGTGTTACATCCAGTGTTTCAGAAAAGCATATGGGGTTTTGACGCAGCAAACTGGGAACTTAACTATACTACAAAATACAAAAAGGAAGAATACAATTTAAAGGGGCAGCTGTAGCTCAGTTGGTAAGGCAGTCATCCACGGACCG